>NC_042970.1:31142319-31377319 GCF_901001165.1 Salmo trutta | reverse complement strand
TGGGGTTTTCTCCCTTCGAGCTGGTATATGGGAGGCACCCCCGGGGAATCTTAGACATTGCCCGGGAAACCTGGGAACACCAATCCACCCCGTATACTAGTGTCATAGAGCACGTCACGGCAATGCAAAACAGGATAGCCACAGTCATGCCCATCGTCAGAGAGCACATGAGACAAGCACAAGAGCACCAGCGGCACACTTATAACCGGCAGGCTACCCTGAGGGAATTTCAACCGGGAGATAAGGTGTTAGTGCTGATCCCCACGGTAGAGTGCAAACTACTAGCCACATGGAAAGGACCATATGAAGTACTGGAGAGAATAGGAGAAGTTAATTATCGGATCCGACAGCCAGGTCGACGGCCCCAGGAACAGATCTATCACATAAACCTGTTAAAAGCATGGAGAGAGAGAGAAACACTAATGTTCACGTACCCCACACACACTCAGGAGACAGCTGAAGTAAATATTTCACCTACTTTGTCCCCAGCACAAGTACAGGAAGTAAAGACCCTGATCCAGAAAAACAGAGATGTGTTTTCAGAGGTACCCGGCCGAACTGAGGTTACAGCTCATGATATCGTTTCCCTACCAGGGAGAAAAGTGAGCATGAGGCCATATCGGGTACCCGAGGCTCGACAGGCAGCGATTAGAGCAGAGACGGAGAAAATGTTGACAGCTGGAGTGATCGAAGAGTCACATAGTGAGTGGTCTAGCCCAATTGTGATGGTCTCCAAGCCCGATGGGTCTTTGCGGTTCTGTAACGACTTTCGGAAGGTAAATGAAATCTCCAAGTTTGATGCCTACCCCATGCCCAGAGTAGACGAACTACTGGAGAAAATTGGTAAAGCTCGGTACATTACGACCCTGGACCTGACAAAAGGGTACTGGCAAATTCCTCTGACCCCCAGGGCCAAAGAAAAGACAGCATTTGCAACCCCTGACGGTTTGTTTCAATACACCGTCATGCCATTCGGCCTACACGGGGCCCCAGCCACCTTTCAACGGCTCATGGACAAGGTCCTAAAACCGCACCAAGCATACGCCGCAGCTTATTTAGATGACGTGGGGATCTACAGCCCAGATTGGGAATCCCACTTACCCCGGGTACAGGCGGTGTTAGACGCCCTTAGAAAGGCAGGGCTCACGGCGAACCCTGCCAAGTGTTATGTGGGGTTAGAGGAAACGGAGTATCTGGGATACACCGTGGGAAGAGGATTAATCAAACCCCAACGTAAGAAGGTGGAGGCAATTAGAGAATGGCCGAAACCAGTAAATAAGAAGCAGGTTCGAGCCTTCCTAGGGCTGACCGGGTACTACCGGAAGTTCATCCCAAGTTATGCCACAGTGGCCGCCCCACTCACCGACATGACTAGAGCCAGAGGGCCAAACATGGTCAAGTGGGATGAAAGGGCCACCAAAGCATTTAGGACATTACAGGAGGCCCTCTGCTGTAATCCAGTGCTGGTGGTACCAGACTTTGAGAGAGAGTTTGTGGTTCAGACGGATGCTTCAGAGGTCGGCTTGGGAGCAGTGCTGTCCCAAGAGGTAGAAGGGGTGGAACACCCCATCCTGTTTTTAAGCAGGAAGCTGGAACCACGGGAAACCAACTACTCAGTTGTTGAGAAAGAGGCGCTGGCAGTAAAGTGGGCTCTGGAAAGCCTGAAATACTACCTGCTGGGGCGCCACTTCACCCTCATCAGTGACCATGCACCACTCACCTGGATGCATAGGGCTAAAGAGAAGAACGCTCGGGTGATGCGGTGGTTTTTGAGTCTCCAACCGTTTCACTTTGACTTGAAACACAGAGCAGGAAAGGAAATGGGAAATGTGGATGGGTTATCCCGCATGCACGCATATTTTGCTGCGGTAGCCCGACCTAGGGGGTCGGATCTAGGGGGGGAGATGTGTGGCAAAGAAGGGGGTCGAGTGATAAATGGCAGATATGTGAGGGCAGAACTAATAAACGGGCTCTGCCCGATCACTAAAATGGCCACCCCGATCAGAACTACAGATCACAAAATGGCCGACTGCCAAAACTACAATTCCCAGAAGCAAGGGGAACCCTCAGAAGGTGGAGCCGACCCACAGATAAAAGGTCAAGAAAAACCAGGAAGAGGGAGAGAGAGCGGGAAGGATCTATGAAACATAGAGAGAGAGACATTCTACATTGGCTGGATTTACCGTGTACGAGCTGGACTGTTTTGGACTTACCTGTTGGCGTTTAGACCCGGACCTACCGAGAACCAGATTTGTGTACCGAACCCTGCTATCCTTGACCTTACCTGCGGCCTGGGTGGACCAGGACAGAGAAACAAACATACAGGTACTGTCATGTTCGAAAGAACTTTAATTCTGGGCTGACTTTGGTGACAGTTTCTCACTTAATTTGTGACAAACGCTCCTAGCTTTGAAGAGGTTTGCCACAATATATACACACACACACACACACACATACATACATACATACATACATACATACATACATGCATACATACATACATACATACATACATACATACATACATACATACATACATACATACATATACACACACACACACAGTTACCCCATAATATTTATTTTTTATTACATTTGCAAAAAAATCTCAACTTGTTTTCGCTTTGTCATTATGGGGTATTGTGTGTAGACTGGGATTTTTTTATTTATTTAATCCATTTAAGAATCAGGCTGTAATGTAACAAAATGTGGAAAAAGTCAAGGGGTCTGAATACATTCCGAATGCACTGTACATCACTGGGGTGGTGGGCTACTACAAAGTAATGGTGTAATAAAACTAGTGCAGACTGCAGACACAGTGGCCCAGAAGATTAGGAGTTGTAATATGGGTGACCCTGATTTAGAACACGCAACACCATACAGCAGCTTAAAGCCTAGTTAGTGGTTGTTCTGGATAAGAACAGAGGGGCTAATTTTAAAGGAGCTATAGTGATCTCAAAAAGCAGAAAAATAGACTACTGTGCTTCATGCAAACTACAATATAGGCCTAGTAAAAAGTATGATGCACAGACTAAACAGTGATATGACTGTAAATTCAGATACCCTCATCTAATTCATTCACAACGCAAGAGGATTTTATTAGGATCTCTTTTAGTCCTCATTTGGATTAATCTTCCAAATGTCCTTAAACATTAAAATCCATTTTATAATACAAATCACATATAACACTGTTACACACAACAGGCATAATACACTGACATATTGACCAGATAAATACTTTAACAATCTGAAATGATAGATTGTTCCCTTCATCTACCATAGTCCTGCACAACCTCTAATTTATTATATTTAAAAGGTTCTAACGTATTGTTTGAATTTATATATGGAAAGGTTTCTGGTTTGCTCAGAAAAGTTATTCAATTTCTTTATTGCTCTGAATCAAAATGTTATTTTGCCTATTTCTCTTTTCTGCCGGGATAACACAGATGGTGGACAATCTATTCCTAGAATTGACTGAATGTCTGTCTCTTACCAACTGAATACTGATGTGAATGGAGTTTAGCCGTTTTAAATGGTGTACATTGTGAAATAAAATAAGCATATTTTTTTCAATTATCTTGTTGAATGATGACCAACTAAGAGCATTGTGCATGACTACAACAGAATAATCATATCACCTTAAAACAATCATTGCTGCTTTGTTCTGTGCAATCTGCAGCCTCCTAATTTCCCTTGCTGATGCATGTCCCCAGACCACAGAACAGTATTTCACCTGACTCTCAATTAATGCTTTCCCGGTAAATATTTAGCTATCCTTCTGATCATGCATGCACTTTTAATGTTATTTTTTTACATAGATGAGTTATTTGAAATGACCATGATAAGCAGTTGTCTAGGTGCACACCAAGTAGTTTGGTTTCTGCCACTTCCTCAATTTGTACTCCACCCATACTTAATTGCATCCCCATGCTGTGTTGGCCATTTCCTGGTGGAACAGACCAACATAACCTTGATTTTCTTGGTGTTCAAAACAAGTTTGTTCCGGAAAACCCACTCCCTGATATTTCCCAGATCTACTTGTAGAGTTTGCTGTACCTGTTGATATTCCACAGTTTAAAGCATGAGTGGAAGAAAACAACCCATTGATATACAGTTGAAGTCGGAAGTTTACATACACCTTAGCCAAATACATTTAAACTCAGTTTTTCACAATTCCTGACATTTAATCCAAGTAAAAATGTCCTGTTTTAGGTCAGTTAGGATCACCACTTCATTTTAAGAATGTGAAATGTCAGAATAATAGTAGAGAAAATGATTTATTTCACATTTTCTTTCTTTCATCACATTCCCAGTGGGTCAGAAGTTTACATACACTCAATCAGTATTTGTAGCATTGCCTTTAAATTGTTTAACTTGGGTCAAACATTTTGAGTAGCCTTCCACAAGCTTCCCCCAATAAGTTGGGCACATTTTGGCCCATTCCTCCTGACAGAGCTGATGTAACTGAGTCAGGTTTGTAGGCCTCTTTGCTCGCACATGCTTTTCAGTTCTGCCTACAAAATTCTATAGGATTGAGGTCAGGGCTTTGTGATGGCCACTCTAATACCTTGACTGGTCTCGGTCTCGGCTGATTTCTTTTGATTTTCCCATAATGTGAAGCAAAGAGGCACTGAGTTTGAAGGTAGGTCTTGAAATACATCTACAGGTATACCTCCAATTGACTCAAATTATGTCAATTAGCCTATCAGAAGCTTCTAAAGCCATGACATAATTTTCTGGAATTTTCCAAGCTGTTTAAAAGGCACAGTCAACTTAGTGTATGTAAACTTCTGACCCACTAGAATTTTGATAAGGTGAATTATAAGTGAAATAATCTGTCTGTAAACAATTGTTGGAAAAATGACTTGTGTCATGCACAAAGTAGATGTCCTAACTGACTTGCCAAAACTATAGTTTGTTAACAAGAAATTTGTGGAGTGGTTGAAAAACAAGTTTTAATGACTCCAACCTAAGTGTATGTGAACTTCTGACTTCAGCTGTAGGTGGACTGTTTCCTGTCAGTTAGATATTAAATGTTACCTCCTTAAATCCATAATGCAATAATTTTGTCAAAATTATTTGATGATCCACTAAATCAAATGCTGCACTGAAATAAAAAAATAGTGCACCCACAAACCTGCCATTATCCATAGCATTAAGCCATTGGTCAGTCATGTCAAACAATGCAGTGTTAGTGGACTGTTTTTTGCAAAAAGCATGTTGATTGGCTGTGATCAGATCATTATTGTCCATATACTCTCATATTTGTCTACTCACAATACCCTCCAATATCTTACTGAGTGAAGGGAGTAGACTGATTGGTCGACTATTGGCAGGAGTAATGGGTTCTTTTCTGTCTTTCAGGATTGAACAAAGTTCAGCATGCTTCCATACATTTGGAAATTTCCCCTTTTCCAGTGACCAATTAAATATGTATTTCAGAGGAGCTGCAATCTGAGGAGCAGCATAGTGAAGTAAAAAATTGTCCATTAGCTCATAACATTTAGAATTGCCATTGGGTAATGACTTCAATAGGTTTAACACCACTACTGACACCAGTTTATTTTGCTCATAATTTGATCAGCAATCCATTGGACAATAGCTGGTTTGGAAGAATGGGTGTTTACATTATCTCTCAGTAAATTACTTTTCTTTGTTAAAAAAAGGCAATATCAGCTGGTTTTGTTATTTTTCTCCCATCAACCTCCACACTAGATGGGCATGATGAGATAGATGTACCAAGATAGATGTACAGTATTTCATAAATGTATTGAATCATTTTTACAATCAATAAAAGCATTTTTGTAAAATAGTTTTTTTCTTACAATTTGATTTAACTGCATAATTACATAGTGTTCTATAATTCTGTTAATCAATTTCTAGTTTATATTTGGCTGCTAAGACTTTTGCCATATTTCTTTGAGAAAATGCCTCACCCAGTTCATCATCAATCCATGGTGATGGACAAGCCCCAACTGTACTCTTTCTTGCTGGGGCATGATGGTCCATTACCCCAGTGAGCAAATCAATAAAACATTCTGTAGCATGATTTAAATCATCCTCTAGATAAATCAGCTCCCAGGGTACAGCAGCCAAATAATTTTGAAATTGCTTATGATTAAATGTTTTAAAATGTCTCTTGACCACAATCCTTGGGGGTTTCTTTGGAACTTTAGTGTTCATGGTTATGGTCACAATACTATGGTCTGTCCAGCCCACTAGCATTGATCTGGCTTTTAAGCATTACAATGGTATATTACAGGAGATCAGATCAATGCACATACAGTGCCTTGCAAAAGTATTCATCCTCCTTGGCATTTTTCCTATTTTGTTGCATTACAACCTGTCATTAAAATAGATTTTTATTTGGATTTCATGTAATGGACATACACAAAATAGTCAAAATTGGTGAAGTGAAATTAAAAAAATTACTTGTTTCAAAAATTATTCTAAATAAAAAAACGGAAAAGAGGTGCGTGCAAATGTATTCACCCCTTCTGCTATGAAGCCCATAAAAAACATCTGGTGCAACCAATTACCTTCAGAAGTCACATACAGTAAGGGAAAAAGTATTTGATCCCCTGCTGATTTTGTACGTTTGCCCACTGACAAAGAAATGATCAGTCTATCATTTTAATGGTAGGCTTATTTGAACAGTGAGAGACAGAATAACAACAACAAAACATCCTGAAAAACGCATGTCAAAAATGTTAGAAAATGATTTGCATTTTAATGAGGGAAATAAGTATTTGACCCCCTCTCAATCAGAAAGATTTCTGGCTCCCAGGTGCCTTTTATACAGGTAACGAGCTGAGATTAGGAGCACACTCTTAAAGGGAGTGCTCCTAATCTCAGTTTGTTACCTGTAAAAAAGACACCTGTCCACAGAAGCAATCAATCAATCAGATTCCAAACTCTCCACCATGGCCAAGACCAAAGGGCTCTCCAAGGATGTCAGGGACAAGATTGTAGACCTACACAAGGCTGGAATGGGCTACAAGACCATCGCCAAGCAGCTTGGTGAGAAGGTGACAACATTTGGTGCAATTATTCGCAAATGGAAGAAACACAAAAGAACTGTCAATCTCCCTCGGCCTGGGGCTCCATGCAAGATCTCACCTCGTGGAGTTGCAATGATCATGAGAACGGTGAGGAATCAGCCCAGAACTACACGGGAGGATCTTGTCAATGATCTCAAGGCAGCTGGGTCCATAGTCACCAAGAAAACGATTGGTAACACACTACGCCGTGAAGGACTGAGAACCGCAAAGTCCCCCTGCTCAAGAAAACACATATACATGCCAATCTGAAGTTTGCCAATGAACATCTGAATGATTCAGAGGACAACTGGGTGAAAGTGTTGTGGTCAGATGAGACCAAAATGGAGCTCTTTGGCATCAACTCAACTCACCATGTTTGGAGGAGGAGGAATACTGCCTAGGACCCCAAGAACACCATCCCCACCGTCAAACATGGAGATGGAAACATTATGCTTTGGGGGTGTTTTTCTGCTAAGGGGACAGGACAACTTCATCGCATCAAAGGGACGATGGACGGGGCCATGTACTGTCAAATCTTGGGTGAGAACCTCCTTCCCTCAGCCAGGGCATTGAAAATGGGTCGTGGATGGGTATTCCAGCATGACAATGACCCAAAACACACGGCCAAGGCAACAAAGGAGTGGCTCAAGAAGAAGCACATTAACAAGCCCATTCGCAAAAAAAGCACTGTCGTTGCACCAATGTACCTAAACATAAACATCAATGCCTTTCTTTAAAATCAATACACAAGTATTTATTTTTAAACATGCATATTTAGTTAAAAGAAATTCATGTTAGCAGGCTAACTAGGGAAATTGTGTCACTTCTCTAGCGTTCTGAGCAAGCAGAGTCAGGGTATATTCAGCAGTTTGGGCCGCCTGGCTCGTTGTGAACTGTGTGAAGACCATTTCTTCCTAACAAAGACCACAATTAATTAATTATGACATAACATTGATGGTAGTGCAATGTAACAGCAATATTTAGACTTATGGATGCCACCCGTTCGATAAAATATGGAATGGTTCAGTATTTCACTGAAAGAATAAACGTTTTCTTTTCGAAATGATAGTTTCCGGATTTGACCATATTAATGACCTAAGGCTCGTATTTCTGTGTGTTATTATATACTGCTCAAAATAAAGGGAACACTTAAACAACAAATCCTAGATCTGAATGAAATAAATAATCTTATTAAATACTTTTTTCTTTACATAGTTGAATGTGCTGACAACAAAATCACACAAAAATAATCAATGGAAATCCAATTTATCAACCCATGGAGGTCTGGATTTGGAGTCACACTCAAAATTAAAGTGGAAAACCACACTACAGGCTGATCCAACTTTGATGTAATGTCCTTAAAACAAGTCAAAATGAGGCTCAGTAGTGTGTGTGGCCTCCACGTGCCTGTATGACATCCCTACAACGCCTGGGCATGCTCCTGATGAGGTGGCGGATGGTCTCCTGAGGGATCTCCTCCCAGACCTGGACTAAAGCATCCGCCAACTCCTGGACAGTCTGTGGTGCAACGTGGCGTTGGTGGATGGAGCGAGACATGATGTCCCAGATGTGCTCAATTGGATTCAGGTCTGGGGAACGGGCGGGCCAGTCCATAGCATCAATGCCTTCCTCTTGCAGGAACTTCAGACACACTCCAGCCACATGAGGTCTAGCATTGTCTTGCATTAGGAGGAACCCAGGGCCAACCGCACCAGCATATGGTCTCACAAGGGGTCTGAGGATCTCATCTCGGTACCTAATGGCAGTCAAGCTACCTCTGGCGAGCACATGGAGGGCTGTGCGGCTGACCCACCGCCAAACTGGTCATGCTGGAGGATGTTGCAGGCAGCAGAACGTCTGTCACGTCTGTCACGTGACAGACTCTGTCACGTCTGTCACGTGACAGACTCTGTCACGTCTGTCACGTGCTCAGTGTGAACCTGCTTTCATCTGTGAAGAGCATAGGGCGCCAGTGGCGAATTTGCCAATCTTGGTGTTCTCTGGCAAATGCCAAACGTCCTGAACGGTGTTGGGCTGTAAGCACAACCCCCACCTGTGGACGTCGGGCCCTCATACCACCCTCATGGAGTCTGTTTCTGACCGTTTGAGCAGACACATGCACATTTGTGGCCTGCTGGAGGTCATTTTGCAGGGCTCTGGCAGTGCTTCTCCTGCTCCTCCTTGCACAAAGGCGGAGGTAGCGGTCCTGCTGCTGGGTTGTTGCCCTCCTACGGCCTCCTCCACGTCTCCTGATGTACTGGCCTGTCTCCTGGTAGCGCCTCCATGCTCTGGACACTACGCTGACAGACACAGTAAACCTTCTTGCCACAGCTCGCATTGATGTGCCATCCTGGATGAGCTGCACTACCTGAGCCACTTGTGTGGGTTGTAGACTCCGTCTCATGCTACCACTAGAGTGAAAGCACCGCCAGCATTCAAAAGTGACCAAAACCTCAGCCAGGAAGCATAGGAACTGAGAAGTGGTCTGTGGTCCCCACCTGCAGAACCACTCCTTTATTAGGGGTGTCTTGCTAATTGCCTATAATTTCCACCTGTTGTCTATTCCATTTGCACAACAGCATGTGACATTTATTGTCAATCAGTGTTGCTTCCTAAGTGGACAGTTTGATTTCACAGAAGTGTGATTGACTTGGAGTTACATTGTGTTGTTTAAGTGTTCCCTTTATTTTTTTTGAGCAGTTGTATTATAATTAAGTCTATGATTTGATAGAGCAGTCTGACTGAGCGGTGGTAGACAGCAGCAGGCTCGTAAGCATTCATTCAAACAGCACTTTCCTGCGTTTGCCAGCAGCTCTTTCGCAATGCTTGAAGCACAGCGCTGTTTATGACTTCAAGCCTATCGACTCCCGAGACTAGGCTGGCAATACTATAGTGCCAATAAGAACATCCAATAGTCAAAGGTATATGAAATACAAATAGTATAGAGAGAAATAGTCCTATAATCCCTATAATAACTACAACCTAAAACTTCTTAACTGGGAATATTGAAGACTCATGTTAAAAGGAACCACCAGCTTTCATATGTTCTCATGTTCTGAGCAAGGAACATAAACGTAAGCTTTTTTACATGGCACATATTGCACTTTTACTTTCTTCTCCAACACTGTGTTTTTGCATTATTTAAACCAAATTGAATATGTTTCATTATTTATTTGAGACTAAATTGATTTTATTTATATATTATATTAAGGTAAAAGAAAAGTGTTCATTCAGTATTGTTGTAATTGTCATTATTACAAATATATATATAAAAATCGTCCGATTAATCATTATCGGCCTTTTTTGGTCCTCCAATAATCGGCGTTGAAAAATCATAATCGGTCGTCGTCTAGTTGAGTCTCTGACATAATCTTCCTGTCCGGGTTGGCGCCCCCCTCGGGTTCGTGCCGTGGGGGAAATGTTTGTGGGCTATGCTCGGCCTTGTCTCAGGGTAGTACGTTGGTGGTTGAAGATATCCCTCTAGTGGTGTGGGGGCTGTGCTTTGGCAAAGTGGTTGGGGTTATATCCTGCCTGGTTGGCCCTGTCTGGGGAAATAGTTGGACAGGGCCACAGTGTCTCCCGACCCCTCCTGTCTCAGCCTCCAGTAATTATGCTGCAATAGTTTATGTGTCGGGGGCTAGGGTCAGTCTGTTATATCTGGAGTATTTCTCCTGTCTTATCCGGTGTCCTGTGTGAATTTAAGTATGCTCCATCTAAATCTCTCTCTCTCTCTTTCTCTTCTCTTGGAGGACCTGAGCCCTAGGACTATGCCTCAGGACTACCTGGCCTGATGACTCCTTGCTGTCCCCAGTCCACCTGGTCATGCTGCTGCTCCAGTTTCAACTGTTCTGCCTGCGGCTATGGAACCCTGACCTGTTCACCGGATGTGCTACCTTGGCCCGGACCTGCTGTTTTCAACTCTCTCTCTCTACCGCACCTGCTGTCTCTAACTCTGAATGATCGGCTATGAAAAGCCAACTGACATTTACTCCTGTAGTGGTTGCACCCTCTACAACCACTGTGATTATTATTATTTGACCCTGCCAGAAGAGGACTGGCCACCCCTCAGAGCTTGGTTCCTCTCTAGGTTTTTTCCAAGGTTCCTGCCTTTCTAGGGAGTTTATCCTGGCCACCATGCTTCTACATCTGCATTGCTTGCTGTTTGGGGTTTTAGGCTGGGTTTCTGTAAAGCACTTCGTGACATCGGCTGACATAAAAAGGGATTTATAAATAAATTTGATTGATGTCAATTAGAGGTCGACCGATTAATCGGAATGGCCGATTAATTAGGGCCGATTTCAAGTTTTCATAACAATCGTCATTTTTGGCCACCGATTTGCCGTTTTTTATTTAACTAGGCAAGTCAGATTAAGAACACATTCTTATTTACAATGACGGCCTAGAAACGGGGTTAACTGCCTTGTTCAGAGGGGATTTGTTTTTGCAACCTTCGGTTACCAGTCCAACGCTCTAACCACCTGCCTTACATTGCACTCCACAAGGATTAACAGGCTGACTACCTGTTACGCGAGGGCAGCAAGAAGCAATGGTAAGTGGCTAGCTAGCATTAGACTTATAAAAAACGATCAATCTTAACATAATCACTAGTTAACTACACATGGTTGATGATATTACTAGTTTATCTAACGTGTCCTGCGTTGCATATAATCGATGCGGTGCCTGTTAATTTTCATTGAATCACAGCCTACTTCGACAAACGGGTGTTGATATAACAAGCACATTTGCGAAAAAAGTACTGTCGTTGCACCAATGTACCTAACCATAAACATCAATGCCTAACAGGAATATTTAGACTTAGCCACCCGTTAGATAAAATACGGAACGGTTCCGTATGTCACTGAAAGAAAAAAACGTTTGTTTTCGAGATGATAGTTTCCGGATTCGACCATATTAATGACCTAAGGCTCGTATTTCTGTGTATTTATTATATTATAATTAAGTCTATGATTTGATAGAGCAGTCTGACTGAGCGGTGATAGGCAGTAGCAGGCTCGTAAGCATTCATTCAAACAGCCCTTCGCTGTTCTTCAAGCATTGCGCTGTTTATGACTTCAACCTGGGTGGGTATAATTTGTGGAACGTTCCAACAGGAATCTATTCCAAAAACTTCATAAATAACAAGGTTTCCAAAAAACAACGCATACAAAGTTGTATAGCGGCAGAATAAGATACCGGGTAGGGAGTGGTCTATTTCATTGCGTTTTTCACTCATCACGTTTATTCCGAAAAATGTCTGTCCTCATATGTCTGTTTGCCTATGGACAAACATTAAGAATAAGCTACGTGGTGAGTTGATGCCTATTCGGCAGCTAGTTAGCTAGGTTTGTATGCGTTGCTACTTTGTATGCGTTGTTGGTTGGCAACCTTTTACTTTACGTTTTTTGGAACAGATTCCTGTTGGAACGTTCCATAAATTATACCCACCCCTTCAAGCCTGTCAACTCCCAAGATTAGGCTGGTGTAACCGATGTGAACTTGCTAGCTAGTTAGCCGGGTGCACGCTAATAGCGTTTCAAACGTCACTCGCTCTGAGACTTGGAGTAGTTGTTTCCCTGCCTCTGCATGGGTAACGCTGCTTCGAGGGTGGCTGTTGTCGATGTGTTCCTGGTTTGAGCCCAGGTAGGAGCGAGGAGAGGGACGGAAGCTATACTGTTACACTGGCAATACTAAAGTGCTTATAAGAACATCCAATTGTCAAAGGTATATGAAATACAAATCGTATAGAGAGAAATAGTCCTATAATTCCTATAATAACTACAACCTAAAACTTCTTACCTGGGAATATTGAAGACTCATGTTAAAAAGAACCACTAGCTTTCATATGTTCCCATGTTCTGAGCAAGGCACTTAAACATTAGCTTTCTTACATGGCACATATTGCACTTTTACTTTCTTCTCCAACACTTTATTTTGCATTATTTAAACCAAATTGAACATGTTTCATTATTTATTTGAGGCTAAATTGATTTTATTGATGTATTATATTAAGTTAAAATAAGTGTTCATTCAGTATTGTTGTAATTGTCATTATAAAAAAATAAAAAAAATAATCGGCCGATTAATCGGCACCGGCTTTTTTGATCCTCCAATAATCGGTATCGGCGTTGAAAAATCATAATCGTTTGACCTCTAATGTCAATGATGCGTCGTGAAACAGTGTTGTTTGATGGAGAAATTGTCTGTATAGTTTTTTGGGCCTTTTCCCCCAGCATTGCGCCAGCCATATCTGTGGCAGCAGGAAGAATTAAGTCCTCCACAATAGTATGGAGCTTGCCTGTCCTAGCCACTCGGTAGCTCACCATATAAGACTTCTAGCCCCTTTTTATTAATGGTATCTGTTGCTTTTATACATGTCTTACTACTCGAAAGTCATCTTAATTCTCGCTCAAAAAACTCCTGTGGCTTATTTTTCAAATTGGCATGTTTAGTTTCTAAATGTTTGTGCAAGAGTGAAGGTTTCATCGAGTTGTGAGATAGTACTTTTGCAGATGTAACACACTGTGGCTGAGGAAAGGCACAACTCCCAATATAAGTGAACCCTAAATCAATGTAGTTCTCATCATATTTGCACCTCTTTGATGGTCCAAAGTCCCTGTCTGTTGTTCGGTGGCTTCACGGGTAAGGGGGCAGTAGCTCTTCGGCTGCATCAGATTCACAACTGTCAGTGTCCATGCTAGCTGGGCCAACAACAAATGTATAATTACTGATGCTAGCATTGGATGTGCTCGTGGAAGCAGAACAACTTGTGTCGTCAACAGGTGCAGGTGTAGTACTGCTGGTAGTAGCAGTACTACCAGTAGAGCTGGTATGTGTCTCTATGGACGCGAGCCTTACTTTTTTTTTAACCATTTATCCATTTTCGAGCAAACGGAATGAGCAGCAGCTACATTTGGCTACATACGGATTGTTAGTGGAATTCCCGCGAGAGAGTAACGGTTAATGTGATTGGATGTTAATTATTTGACTAGGCTACCTGTATTTGACATTGCGCTGTTATTTCGCTGCCACATTGAAAGTCACTGAGCTCTTCCGTAAGGCCATTCTACTGCCAATGTTTGTCTATGGATATTGCTTGGCTGTGTGCTCAATTTTATACACCTGTCAGCAACGGGTGTGGCTGAAATAACCAAATCCACAAATTTGAAGGGATGTCCACATACTTTTGTATATATAGTGTATATTGTCTCAGCTGGAAAACAAAACACGGCAATCTGATTCGCACCAAAGTCACCAAATAGAGCCTGAATTCCTCAAGCCTTCCTGCTACAGTATGGACTATTTTCTACAGCGTTAGGAAAGACCCTGAAGGCTGTTCAGGTAAAAAGGACCAGTGATGAATGCCTGAGTTAGCCACCATTGGACCTCTCACGTTTCTGCACATGCCACCAACATGTCCTCTCTTTACCTATTTTTTCTTCATTGAATAGGATAGAGAGAGGTATAGAGACAAAAGGTAGAAAAGTGTGCTGAAAGACCAATGGGCTGGATTCAAACCCATGCTAGGTAGACAATCATAACCAGGAGGATTGTGGTAAACAAACATCAAATATTTTGTCATTTACATTTCTTGCTATTCAAGTTTGGGGCTACATCGCTAGCCATAGGCTGTGACATCACACACACTGACAGTTTGAACTGCCTGTAAAAGTGAACGTTTTAAACTGTGCTGAATGGAGGACTTTTGAAAGGTCATTGCAACTTTATTCACGTCACGAATATCAGCTGTCATCATACACTGGCAAAATTCTCTCTTAGGAGATCTACCCCCTCAACAAAACACATTCATCCCTGTGGAGTCACACACAGGGTCACCCCAGCCGAGAGACTGTGAGACTGGCAATACTAGCGACAGACCGGCCCAGCAGTTTCCTGCTCTATCGACTGATGGTGCCTCCATGTGTGTTGTATTTTCAATGTGTATGTGTGTACATCCCGCTCCTGTCTCAGAAGTAGTGGAGCAAGGTACAATATAGAAACTGACTCCACCACACAACTAGCACACTAACAACATGGCCATGTTATCCACTAAGGATAAGATAGCTGGCGACATCATCACTCTGAGGAAACATAAACACAAGACTCATCTCTCTTGGTGTGGTTGCGGTTACAGTACCTCACGGTCGTGGTGGAGGTGCGGTGGGCATGCGTGAGCTCCTGTGGGAAGCTGGGACATGCCACCAGGCCCGGGACAGGACGGCTGCTGCTCCCTCCCCCGCCGGAAAAGAAGACGTGGAGAGAGAGTGATGACAGAGAGAGACAGCGACAGAGTGCTCTCACCCTCACATATGCAGCAGCAGCAGCAGGATTCACTGTGTCTTCTCTCGCTCTCTGATCCTCTTATCACGGTCTCTTTTTCCCACTCGGTTATGTTTTGCACTGAGTATGTTTTCCCTCTGCTTCCCCCCTCCTCTCTGTCTCTATGTCTCTATGTCTGTGCTGCTTCCTGGATTAGGCCGGTTTTCTGTACACGAACAGCACAAGCTTCAGGCTCCAGGATTTAAATACCTCCGACATTGGTCTGGATCGTACCACTTGGCGTAAAGGGGTGGGAGGCGGGCTGCACCACTTCATTGTGCTGTAAAATGGAGAAGGATGGGTTTCTCTCACCACTCCCTCTCTCCTCCTCTTCAGTTTTCATCTCCCTCCCCATCCTCATCACAGCATTACCGCATGCTGTGTGTTCATATTTAGCCTAAATTATATGAAAGTAGTTTGTTTCTTTGTGTTCTTTACATTCATGAGTATTTGGTCTGCAGAAATAGAAAGTAGCCTATAGTGCCTGAATGTGCACATAGCTTATATTTAAGATTCTGCAAATGTGAACAGTGAACATCTTTTAGAATTTCTATATACAGTACCAGTCAAAAGTTCGGACACAGCTACTCATTCAAGGGTTTTCTTTATTTTTTACTATTTTCTACATTGCAGAACAAAAGTAAAGATATCAACACTATGAAATAGCACACATGGAATCACTAAACAAATCAAAATATGTTTTGTATTTGAGATTCTTCAAAGTAGCTACCCTTTGTCTTGATGACAGCTTTTTTTCCTTCTGAATGCGTTTGAGCCAATCAGATGTGCTGTGACAAGGTAGGGGCGGTATACAGAAGATAGCCCTATTTGGTAAAAGTCCATATTATGGCAAGAACAGCTCAAATAAGCAAAGACAAATGACAGAGCATCATTAATTTAAGACATGAAGGTCAGTCAATATGGAACATTTGAAGAACTTTGAAAGTTTCTTCAAGTGCAGTTGCAAAAACCATCAAGTACTATGATGAAACTGGCTCTCACGAGGACCACCACAGGAAAGGAAGAACCAGAGTTACCTCTGCTGCAGAGGATAAGTTCATTAGAGTTAACTGCACCTCAGATTGCATCCCGAATAAATGCCTCACAGAGTTCAAGTAACAGACACATCTCAACATCAACCGTTCAGAGGGGACTGCATGAATCAGGACTTCATGGTCGAATTTCTGAAAAGAAACCACTACTAAAGGACACCAATAAGATGAAGAGTCTTGCTTGGGCCATGAAACAAGAGCAATGGACATCAGACCAGTGGAAATCTAGCCTTTGGTCTGATGAGTCCAAATGTCAGATGAGTCCGCCGTGTCTTTCTGAGATGTAGAGTAAGTGAACAGATTATCTCTGCATATGTGGTTCCCACCGTGAAGCATGGAGGAGGAGGAGGTGTGATGGTGTGGGAGTGCTTTGCTGGTGACACTGTTGATGATGTATTTAGAATTCAAGGCACACTTAACAAGCATGGCTACTAAAGCATTCTGCAGCGATACGCCATCCCATCTGGTTTGCGTTTAGTGGGACAATCATTTATTTTAATCAGGACTATGACCCAAAACCCAACTCCAGGGTGTGTAAGGGCTATTTGAGCAAGGAGAGTGATGCATCAGATGACCTGGCCTCTACAATCACCTGACTTCAACCCAAATGAGATGGTTTGGGATGATTTGGACCGCAGGGTGAAGGAAAAGCAGCCAACAAGTGCTCAGCATATGTGGGAACTCCTTCAAGATGGTTGGAAAAGCATTCCTCATGAAGCTGGCTGAGAGAATGCAAAGAGTGTGCAAAGCTGTCATCAAGGCAAAGGGTGGCTACTTTGAAGAATCTAAAATCTAATATATATATATATATATTGATTTGTTTAACATATTTTTGGTTACTACATGATTCCATATGTGTTATTTCATAGTTTTGATGTCGTCACTATTATTCTACAATGTCGAAAATAGTAGAAATAAAGAAAAACCCTTGAATGAGTAGGTGTCCAAACCTTTGACTGGTACTGTAGCTTACTCTACACAGTGGGCTACTGTATATATGATGGGATAGAACTGAGTACACTATATTAGCATTTATGAATTAGTACCATACAGTATGTAACCTGTCTTCCATGACAGCAGACAGTCCTCTGCTCTAATGCAGCGTGTAAGGAGCCAGGCAGGCCAGCAGGCAGGAAGGCAGGGGGAAGAGGGTATTTCTTGCTTCCTTCCTCACATGACTGCTGTTAAAGGGAAGCCTGTTTCAGGCTGGGTCATCCCTCCCTAGAACACTGCTGGAACTCTGTAGGAGTCTTTCTATTCTATTCTTTATTCTTTGACCTGTCTTTAGGCAAGGCTAAGAGTAGAAGCATGTAGTGAATCTTGTTAGAATGAGAAGCTAAGGACTAAGTGACGGGAGTGAAAATGACATAGCAGAGAAGGAAGACACAAGGTCACACACACACCAGGGTTTCTATTTAACGGCTTTTGGTCGATAAATAAAACTGTAGCAGGCCGAAATCTGATCGCAAAAGAATGCTTTTTATTCATTGATGGAAATACCAGTCGATGTAAATATATCTGACCGTCATGCTTATCGGTCTATAGGTTAATTTGCTGAATTTAGTGGAATTAAAATGGCCTGTGTGTATTTTCATTAGACATCATGTATCTTATCTATCCAACACAACTATCACACGCGCACAGCATACAGAGACTATTTTGATCAGGATTTCTCCTGCAGCTCCTCAGCTGGTTGCTGCTGGAGTAAAACATGCTTTTATAAGCCCATTCATTGCGTTAGAATTCTAAATGCAATCGCATGTTAAAAACTGTTTTGGTGCACGATTGAAAAGAGCTGCTATTTCTTTTTGAAGCGCACTTCCTATTCCCTATTCAAGTGCAGGCAACATGCTATCAGTGTGTCACCCACCACTTTACAATGTGAGCAGGAGGCAGTATCCATTCTGAAAACATCCATTTTGAAACCCATCCTAGTTGTTGCATCTTTAGATTCCCTTCTTTCTAAATTTCTACCAGAGATTTTCATCTCTGCCACATATGGAACCACTATCAGGTGCGCTGTTCTGAATGGTGTTTTCCCAGGTGCGCTGTTCAGAACTGTGTTTTCCCGCGAATTGCATTTTGGCAAATGTTTGAAAATTACGTTTTATTGGCTGCTTCATTACATGGGTTGCATGTTCTGTTAAGATGCATTACCATAATCTAAATGTGATTCCTGTCATTCTTAGCACCGTGGGTGGGCCCCCTAATGCATGTGTGTGAAGCTCATTCCACGGAGGGCCGAGTGTCTGCAGGTTTTTGCTCCTCCCTTGCACTTGATTGATGAATTAAGGTCAATAATTAGTAAGGAACTCCCCACACCTGGTTGTCTAGGGCTTAACTGAATAGAAAAAACAAAAACCTGCAGACGCTATGCCCTCCAGGGAATGAGTTTGACACCCCTGCCCTACACACACACAATCCCCACAGATAAGCATATAGACCTAAGCAGATAGACACAGGCACAGACCAGACACACAACACGTCTAGACTAGGGTCTGGGGTTCCGGGCAGTTCCTGTATTTTGTGAAAAACCTGCAAGTATAAATACACGTAATTGCACAAGAGTTGAGCTAACCTACAATAACTGGCTTGAGTCATGTTCTGTCCTGCCAGAACCCAACCACTCACTGTTTCCTCCAGGTCTATGTCACACTGACACACACTGAAGCACTGAATCATGTCCTCGTAAAACGACATCCCTAAAAGGCAGTGACTGGCCTTTCCAAGTGAAATCATAGCATTACAAGGTACTGTTTTTTCAGTTCTTCTGGGGGTAACACAGGTAGGGTGACCCAAATCTGGCTTGTGTTATGTAACGCAATATAAATCTGATTACTGGGAGATTGGTTTCACACTGGTTGCTAAGTCAATCGATTACTCAATTTTATTGAATTTCTCTTGATACAAGAGAAAAACATTGTCAGAGATTTTTTTTCATGAGCTATGACACACTACGAGATAGGACATTGAGGGCTTGATGATTGTCATCTGTGTGAAGATCTGACAAAGTTGACAGTACTAGAAATTGTCCTTTTTCTAAACTAAAACATGATACTTCACCCAACCCCTTCACAACCCTCCACTGAAATCCCTACTCCAGAATGCACCAGATGTTAACTGAAAAAGAAAGCTGACCTAGATATGCCTTTCCTCAAACTTTCAGACACATTTGAACACACACACACACACACACACACACACACACACACACACACACACACACACACACACACACTGTACTGGTCTTCCAGACTTTCCTATGACACACATCCTTGGCACGTGACATTGGGAGCCCACAGGATACGGGGATAAAATACGCCCCTCTCGATGTGTGGTTGGGGGGGGAGCTTGTGATGCAATAGAGCTGGGCCAACAAAACCACATCTCCATAAATCCTCGTTAATTATTGGTGCAGAAAATGCGCCATAGCAGAAGGAAACAAAGTATTTACGTTTAGGCTAAATTCCCAAAAAGAGAGTAAGCACTAGCAAGCAAAGCATCCCATCTCACTGAAAATAAACATGCTCAAAGAGAGTAGCTTCATGATGGTTGAGTGATAGGGCAGGCCTTTAGTGGCTGGATTTCATGAAGATAGTATACACAGGGCATGTTAGTTGTTAGTTTTAGTGTCACTGTTGACATTAGGCCTACATAATGTTACATTTCTGAGAGTAATAACTCAAAAGAGAGAGGGAGAGACAAGGAACAGACTACAAAGAGAGAAAAAGCAAAAATAACAGTGAGGAGGATAGCAAAGGAAATATCATGAAGAAAAATGGAAAGAGATTGAGTGAAATGAAAGAAAGGAAGAGTGAGACACAGAGGAGAAAACCTCCTGCTCTGGGTCTTGTTCACTTATTGATGAGCCAATCAGTATGGACAGGGGGGATGGGGGCTTGCACAACAGAGAAACGACGGAGGCCTTGCCTGATAGAAACTCTTCACTTCTGTTCTACACATGAAATATTGAAATGACTCCTTGCCAAGGTGTGCCTGTCAAGAGCCTTCAGCTTTTTAGAAGACAGGATTTCAAAACATTTAACAGTAGCATCCAACTGTGGGCTCCCGAGTGGCAGGAGTGGTCTATGACACTGCATTTCAGTGCAAGAGGCATCACTGCAGTACCTGGATCGATCCAGGTTGCATCACATCCGGCCGTGATTGGGAGTCCCATAGGGCGGCGCACAGTTGGCCCAGCGTCGTCCGGGTTTGGCCGGGGTAGGCCATCATTGTAAATAAGAATTTGTTCTTAACTGATTTGCCTAGTTAAATAATATAAATCAAACGGTATAGGCTACTATGGTCTTATGTTACTCCCAATGCTTCTATGTTCAAACCTTAAATTAAAGCAAGTCGTGAGTAGGCTGTGGCGATCATGACATTTTGACAGCCAGTTATTGTCATGCAAAAGATTGTCAGTCTCACAGTAATTGACCGCAATTTACATAAACACGTTTAGCATCTCCAGGCCTCCACACATACAAGCCGCTGATGTGCGCATTTGAAACATTTACGTTTTAAAAAAGTCTAAAAAATTAATTGAATATACAACATCACAATAAATCCATTATTTATTTTAGGCAGGTCTAGATGGCAGCAGTGTATGTGCAAAGTTTTGGACTGATCCAATGAACCATTGCATTTATGTTCAACATTTTGTATCAAGACTGCCCAAATGTGCCTAACTGGTTTATTAATAACTTGTCAAGTTCATAACTGTGCACTCTCCTCAAACAATAACATTATATTATTTTACTATAATAGCTAATGTAAATTTGACAGTGCAGTTAGATTAACAAGAATTGAAGCTTTCTGCCAATATCAGATATGTCTATGTCCTAGGAAATGTTCTGTTACTTACAACCTCATGCTAATCGCATTAGCCTATGTTAGCTCAACCGTCCCGTGGGGGACCTACCAATCCTGTAGAGTTAACTGCCTTGTTCAGGGGAAGAACAACAGATTTTTTTTTACCTTGTCAGCTCAGGTATTTGATCCAGCAACCTTTTGGTTACTGGCCCAACGCTCTAACCACTAGGCTACCTGCCGCCCCACATGCTAGTCATGTGATTATATTTGTGACTCATTTCAGGAAACTAGGCATATGTCGTGCGTCACTACTTCACAGGAGAGGCATTTGTACATAAAAAATGTTTTGCATCAAAATGAGTTTTTTGGCAGAAATGACTTCTGGAACATGTCAACTTTCATGTGCCTTAATAACAAACGTGTATACTGTCTCTAAATACAACACAAATTGTTAAATTACAAGCCTAGTTGGTTTAGCCACAGAAAAAGACAGTAACGTTTCCACTAGACATGATTGGCTGAGATAATGGATGGGCTGGACATGCCGTGAGAGGAGTTTGGATTGGTCTGCCATATAGAAGGCTTCTGTCTATTTGAGCTGGTCAGTCTGTGTTGGTAATCCTGTCGAATGCAGCTTTTTCTTATGTATCGTGTAGTGGAGCCTCATAAGTGTTACTCTCCACTTTCTGGAGGATCAAGTTTTGAAATCAGTGGAATTAGAGTATGATAGCTAAAGAGATGAAGAAAACACCTGTCTCTGGATTACATCTTCAAACTAAGGGCAACCGTGACATGGCATCTGTGACAGGGAGACGCGTCCATCAAGCATGATGACGTATACAGGTAAGATAGTCCAGCTAGCTACATTTTCAGATATTACACATTTCTAATTTTGACAGAAAGTGGTTTCACTTCGAGCTAAAGTGTATCGTTAGCTCCTTGGATAACGTTACGTGTATGACGTTATTATTCGTATCCCAGAGCCGTTTGCTTTGCTAGTTAGAGCCTAATGATAGCTAGCTAACATTAAACCTGGCTGGTTAGCTCCCAGCAGATTCATGCAGGGTAGTAATGACATGATTTGGCACTATGTTCATTGTTGTTTAACTAGCTAACGTTAGCTGGCGTGTGTGATCTTACACGTTGTTTACCTAGCTAGGTTAATTGTTTATCTAGCTAGCTAGCTACATGTCTTAAGCTAGTGTACAACACCCGTTGAATATGGCCGGTGTCAGTATACATCGGCAAAAAAGCGCAATGAAATTGTTGCCAGCAGAGCTGGTAAGGCTGTTTTCATGTTATACAGAGGTAAACAAATCATCGGTCAGAGCGTCAAGTGTGTGTTTTGAACACTCCGAGAGCAAAACGAGATGGGTGGGGCTAAAGCTTAAGAGGTAGTGAACGATGCTGAATGGGTGTAGACAAAGAGGAGCTCTTCACTAGATAGCAAAACATTCAAAGGCTATTTTCTCAAAAAGTGAGTTTACAAGTTTATCAACTTCCAAATCAGAATTTACTTTCCCATTGTTCCTCAAAAAATGCAGTGTATGATATACCATTTTGTAGATCTAAGTCTCTACATCTATCCAATGTAAAAAACACCATTTCAAATTTTGATACATAAGTCCAAATGTCACAAATGCTTCATAGAGTTCAAGTCACAGATACATCTGACGTGGCACCGTCATAGTATGCCACCTTTCAAACAAGTCCGTTCGTCAAATTTCTGCCCTGCTAGAGCTGCCCTGGTCAACTGTAAGTGCTGTTAGTGTGAAGTGGAAACTTCTAGGAGCAACAATGGCTCAGTCGCGTAGTGGTAGGCCACACAAGCTCACAGAACGGGATCGCCGAATGCTGAAGTGCGTAGCGCAAAAATTTTTTCTGTCCTCGGTTGCAACACTCCAAACTACCTCTGGAAGCAACGTCAACACAGGAACTGTTCATTGGGAGCTTCATGAAATGGGTTTCCATGGCCGAGCAGCCGCACACAAGCCTAAGATCACAATGCGCAATGCAAAGCGTCGGCTGGAGTGGTGTAAAGCTCGCCGCCATTGGACTATGGAGCAGTGGAAACACATTCTCTGGAATGATAAATCGCGCTTCACCATCTGGCAGGCCGATGGACAAATCTGGGTTTGGCGGATACCAAAAGAACGCTACCTACCCAAATGCGTAGTGCCAAGAGTACATTTTGGTGGTGGAATTAATGGTCTGGATCTGTTTTTCATCGTTTGGGCTAGGCCCCTTAATTCCAGTTTGGGAAATCTAAATGCTACAGCATACAATTACATTTTAGACTATTCTGTCCTCCCAACTTTGTGGCAATAGTTTGGGAAAGGCCCTTCGCTGTTTCAGCATGACAATTCCCTCGTGCACAAAGCGAGGAAAATGGTTTGTCGGGATCGATGTGGAAGAACTTGACTGGTCTGCAGAGCCCTGACCTCAACCTCATTGAACACCTTTGGGATGAATTGGAACGCTGACTGCGAGTCAGGTCTAATCGCCCAACATTAGTGCCTGACCTCACTAAGACTCTTGTGGCTGAATGGAAGCAAGTCCCTGCAGCAATGTTCTAACATCTAGTGGAAAGCCTTCCTAGAAGAGTGGAGGCTGTTAGAGCAGCAAAGGGGGGGAGACACACCAACTCCATATTCATGCCCATGACTTTGAAATTAGATGTTCGACTAGCAGGTGTCCACATACTTTTGATCAATGTAGTGTACATACATTGCTTTCCGAAAGTATTCACACCCCTTGATTTTTTTCTACATTTTGTTGTGTTACAAAGTGTCATTTAAAATGGATTTAATTGTCATTTTTTGTCAACAATCTACACAAAATACTCTAATGTCCAAGTGGAAGAACATTTTGTACAAAATTCATAAAAAATAAAACACTAATATGTCTTGATTAGATAAGTATCAACCGCCTGAGTCAATACATGTTAGAATCACCATTGGCAGTGATTACAGCTGAGAGTCTTTCTGGGTAAGTCTAAGAGTTTTGCACACATGGATTGTATAATATGTACAATTCTTCAAGATCTGTCAAGTTGGTTGTTGATCATTGCTAGACAGCCATTTTCAAGCCTTGCCATATACTTTCAAGCTGATATACAGTGGGGAGAACAAGTATTTGATACACTGCCGATTTTGCAGGTTTTCCTACTTACAAAGCATGTAGAGGTCTGTAATTTTTATCATAGTTACACTTCAACTGTGAGAGACGGAATCTAAAACAAAAATCCAGAAAATCACATTGTATGATTTTTAAGTAATTAATTTGCGTTTTATTTTATTTATTTATAAATACCAGTGGATGTAAATACATTTGACTGGTCATGCTTATCGGTCTATAAGATAATTTTGCATAATTTAGTGGAATCAAAAATGGCACCTGTGTACAGTATATTCATTATGATATAGAGCCTTCGAGTAGAAAATCTGTCGGACAGCGCAAGAGCTGCTGCAACATCTTGCGGTGCTTACAAGACAACTGGGAACTCAGAAAAATATGAGCTCAAATCATGATGTCAGTGATCTTCAGGTCGGAGCTCTAGAAAGAGGTCCGAGTTGGAATTCCAAAGTTGTGTGACCGTTCAAACCGATTTTTCCCAGTCGGAACTAGTTTTTCCCCAAGTTGTCTTGTAAGCACTGAGTTGGAAGTTGGAGATTTTCGAGTTCCAAGATTTTTTGAACGTGGCATCAAATGGCAACCACTTTGAATTGAGCTGGAGACAGTATGCATTTTTGAAATATACTGCAAAAAAAAATAAAGGGAACACTTAAACAACACATCCTAGATCTGAATGAAAGAAATAATCTTATTAAATACATTTTTCTTTACATAGTTGAATGTGCTGACAACAAAATCACACAAAAAGAATCAATGGAAATCCAATTTATCAACCCATGGAGGTCTGGATTTGAAGTCACACTCAAAATTAAAGTGGAAAACCTCACTACAGGCTGATCCAACTTTGATGTAATGTCCTTAAAACAAGTCAAAATGAGGCTCAGTAGTGTGTGTGGCCTCCACGTGCCTGTATGACCTCCCTACAACGCCTGAGCATGCTCCTGATGAGGTGGAGGATGGTCTCCTGAGGGGTCTCCTCCCAGACCTGGACTAAAGCATCCGCCAACTCCTGGACAGTCTGTGGTGCAAAGTGGTGTTGGTGGATGGAGCGAGACATGATATCCCAGATGTGCTCAATTGGATTCAGGTCTGGGGAACGGGCGGGCCAGTCCATAGCATCAATGCCTTCCTCTTGCAGGAACTGCTGACACACTCCAGCCACATGAGGTCTAGCATTGTCTTGCATTAGGAGGAACCCAGGGCCAACCGCACCAGCATATGGTCTCACAAGCGGTCTGAGGATCTCATCTCGGTACCTAATGGCAGTCAGACTACCTCTGGCGAGCACATGGAGGGCTGTGCGGCCCCCCAAAGAAATGCCACCCCACACCATGACTGACCCACCGCCAAACCGGTCATGCTGGAGGATGTTGCAGGCAGCAGAACGTTCTCCACCGCGTCTCCAGACTCTGTCACGTCTGTCACATGTGCTCAGTGTGAACCTGCTTTCATCTGTGAAGAGCACAGGGCGCCAGTGGCGAATTTGCCAATCTTGGTGATCTCTGGCAAATGCCAAACGTCCTGCACGGTGTTGGGCTGTAAGCACAACCCCCACCTGTGGACGTCGGGCCCTCATACCACCCTCATGGAGTCTGTTTCTGACCGTTTAAGCAGACACATGCACATTTGTGGCCTGCTGGAGGTCATTATGCAGGGCTCTGGCAGTGCTTCTCCTGCTCCTCCTTGCACAAAGGCGGAGGTAGCGGTCCTGCTGCTGGGTTGTTGCCCTCCTACGGCCTCCTCCACCTCTCCTGATGTCCTGGCCTGTCTCCTGGTAGCGCCTCCATGCTCTGGACACTACGCTGACAGACACAGCAAACCTTCTTGCCACAGCTCGCATTGATGTGCCATCCTGGATGAGCTGCACTACCTGAGCCACTTGTGTGGGTTGTAGACTCCGTCTCATGCTACCACTAGAGTGAACGCACCGCCAGCATTCAAAAGTGACCAAAACATCAGCCAGGAAGCATAGGAACTGAGAAGTGGTCTGTGGTCCCCACCTGCAGAACCACTCCTTTATTGGGGGTGTCTTGCTAATTGCCTATAATTTCCACCTGTTGTCTATTCCATTTGCACAACAGCATGTGAAATGTATTGTCAATCAGTGTTGCTTCCTAAGTGGACAGTTTGATTTCACAGAAGTGTGATTGACTTGGAGTTACAATGTGTTGTTTAAGTGTTCCCTTTATTTTTTTGAGCAGTGTATATACTTAATTATTTGAAACCTGAACGTTTTAATACGTTTTAATACATATGAGGCATGTCTTACCTTGCTTTAAAGTAGCCTATTAGATCTCTTTCTAAATTTCTAATGGATATTTACATCTCTTTCACATCAAACCGCTCACATGTGCAGTGCCCTTTCGACAACAGTGTTTTCCCGCTAATTGCATTATGTAACAAACATTTGGGAACACTGCCTTGTGCGCATTGATGCACTTCTAATGTGAAGAAATAATAGTTTATCAACATTTTAAGCTAAACGTTCTGATCTGTTGCATCAAACTCATTGCTTTCCAAAAATATATATGTAGGCTAGGCCTACTGGTTGTATAAATTTTGGACCTATTGTCCCACAGCTGTCCCAGTGTCCACCCTGATCGGTTTCCCCTGTCTTTGTGATTGTCTCCACCCCCCTCCAGGTGTCGCCCATCTTCCCCATTATATTTATAACAGTGTTCTCTGTTTGTCTGTTGCCAGTTAGTTTTATTTCGTCAAGCCTACTAGCGGTTTTCCCTCTGTTCCTGTCTCTTTGATTGTTCCTGCTTTCTAGTTTTCCCCGTTTTGACCTTTTCTGCCTGCCCTGAACCTGAGCCTGCCTGCCGTCTTGTATCTTTGCCCTACCTTTCTGGATTACTGACCCCTGCCTGCCCTTAACCTGTCTTTTGCTTGCCCCTGTTGGATTAATAAACTGTTGTTAATTCGACAGTCTGCATCTAGGTCTTACCTGAAACGTGTTACAGAGTCTGTTTGGAATAGGCTATTTCATTCATATATTTTTATTCTACAGGCTTTCTTCATTTTCACTCTATCAATTAGGTTAGTATTGTGGAGTAACTACAATGTTGTTGATCCATCCTGTTTTTTTCCTATCACAGCAATTAACCTTTTCACGTGTGAGTTCCAATTATCTCTAACAGTCGCCCCAGCGTGAGTTTTTTTATGCGCGTGATGACAAAGTGACTGTTCCAAACTGTGATTGTTACACAACAGGACAGGTAACCCGCGCTGCCCTTAAACCAAGACACGTTGCCTGCTGATTATCTATAGGCTATGTTTCAACTTGTCAATATTCAAATTATTTTCAAACAAGTTGTATTTTCTAACAGTTTGAATTGAGGTGTGTTCCGCCTCCTCATTATTTCACATAGAAGTAGCCCATTTTACTGTTGCGGACAATTTATGTCAAGGCTTTACTGAGCCGGACAAAACTTCTCTCTCCGACGAGAGCCCAAGCACAAAGTTAGGAACCAATATACACAGGCAGTTAGGAAAGCAAAGGCTAGCTTTTTCAAACAGAAATTTGCATCCTGTAGCACAAATTCCAAAAAGTTCTGGGACACTGTAAAGTCCATGGAGAATCAGAGCACCTCCTCCCAGCTGCCCACTGCACTGAGGCTAGGAAACACTGTCACCACCGATAAATCCACAATAATTGACAATTTCAATAAGCATTTTTCTACAGCTGGCCATGCTTTCCACAGTTTATCAACATTTTAAGCTAAATGTTCTGATCTGTTGCGTCAGCCTCATTGTGTAAAAAGTTTGTTTTTTTATGCTAGTGGTTGTATTCATTTGGGATCTATCTTATCTCACAACTGTCCAGGCTATGTTTGGAACATTTATTTCTCACACAGAATAGGTCAACATTTGTACAATGGGGGATAGTAGATTGACATAGGCTAGTGCTTTTTCTGTTCGTTAGTCCTACTCATCTTGTTGGCTGATGTGTCTGTCTTCACTTGTAACCTGTGAGAAAGTCCCGATCGCGTGACGGAGAGCCATGTGAGTGAGAGGTGCTTCGGAGCACGCAGCACACAGGGAGAAGGGAATTAAAAGTATTATATTCAGCCCAAGGGCACAACGGCCACTGGCCGCAAAAGGTATGGATTTTTTTAGGGGGCATTACAGACACACAAAGGGGACGCCGCTGGAAAATTTGAGCCATTATCAAGTGCTTGTCAAATTGTGAATGAGAGACTGATGAACGGTGTACAGCCTGCACAAAAAACTAAGCAGAGCTCATGCCTTTCATGGTACTTTTTTCAAATCATCATTAGAGTCGCATATGCAGTCTTAGAATTTATTAAAATTTAAACATATAGGCCAACATTTGTATCACAACTAAAATGACATAACTCTAAATTAAGCATATCAGAGTACCTGTTTCTTTGTTAACCACTCAACACAGAATAGCCGCATGTGTGCACTCCCTCAAAAACTTTGTGGAGAAAATATATTTTCTATTTTATTCAGCTTTGTTCAATTGCATTCTTCATACTATAAAATAATGCCATGGTGTCACGGTTGTTGTAAGAGACGGACCAAGGCGCAGCGTTTGTTGGGTCCCACATATTTATTTAAAGTGAAACTTCTTCAACCAAAACAATAAACAAGCAACACAACGTGGTGAAACAAGCACCAACACAAAACACTATCCCACAAACACAGGTGGGAAAAATGGCTACCTAAATATGATCCCCAATTAGAGGCAACGATTACCAGCTGCCTCTAATTGGGAACCATACAAAACACCAACATAGAAATATTGAACTAGAACACCCTAGTCACGCCCTGACCTACTACACCATAGAGAACCAAGGGCTCTCTATGGTCAGGGCGTGACAAATGGAATTATAAGCATATCTTGTCTGCTAAATGAGTGTAGCCCACAGCCATATGGCATGGCCAGATCAGGACCTAACATAAGGACAACTCAGAGTATGCTAGTCTGTTCTTCTGAAATAGACTACATTCTTTATACCTGTCTAAAATAAATAATGGATTTTTTGTGAAGGTGTAGGCTATATTACATGGATTTAATATACTTTTTAAAAAGTAGTTGGTCTGCATCAGTGGCTTGTAGGCTATGTGTGGAAGCCAGGAGATGTTAAATGTGTTTATGTTAATTAACGGTCAATTACTGTGATTTCATGACTGACACAGCCCTATATGTGACCAATAAAATGTCATTTGAACTAGTATTTACGACTTCACAAGCGGTAAATTCCCACCTCCCACATGGTTACAAACGCAGCATTAGTGGGAACACTTGAGAGGCTCAACATAAAAATGTGGTTACAAAAGACAATGCTGAACATTGTGAATGCTGAACATTGGAATGGCATTTCATTTTCCCGCTGTACCGAAACCGAACTGTGACCCCAAAACCGCAATACATAGCAAACCATGGGTTTGGTGAACCGTTACACCCCTTCCCCTAAAATCACACGCTTACTGTCCCAGGCTACCCAAGAGTCCCTGCTCCTCTTCTCCCTCCCATCTCTTAGAATCCAGCCCTCACTCCACCACTCAACAGCCGCTCTGCTAATCAGCCCAGCTTTCACAGCATCTGAATATAGCAAAGAGAGAGCCCAGCCCAGTGTCACATTGCACATAACGTACACTGCGCCATAGCTCTTACCTCAGGATATTAAACCATTCAGCTCAGCCGGCCACCTTGAGCTGGCGGCAGGGTCATTCCTGAGTATGTGTCTGAGATCAGAGAGGGGCTGTAAACAACTCCTTATCTCGACTAGGAGGGCTAAGAGAGGGGGTGTCCCTTGACCCCCATCTAACCCCCCAACCCACCCGTCCCTCTGCGGTCTTTCAGAGCCTCTCCAATGATGGATGGTGTTTATGAGGCAGCTCAGTCTTGGCAGCACTGGCTGGGCACTGATTTAGAGGCTGTGCTGTTGGCAGATAGCATAGTACAGCAGTATAGGGACACAAACACACATTGGAAGGCGACACAAACAGGAAACAACACCTATGTTTTTAACTGTCACACATGTACCGTAAATATACACATTCACACTGAGTCCTGACTTGTATTATAGAGAATCTGACTCTCCACACAGAGTGGGTATCTGATATATGACCCTGACCACAGCTGCCCTTGGCTTGCAGGAACGTTCAGTTTACTCAGTGAGCTGAGTGAGGAGCAGTAAACAGTGATATCCCACCACTGTGTGAGTAAGTGTGCAAGAGTGAGTGAATAGGTGGAAAAGTGATTGATTAAGTGAGTTGATGTACAGGACACTGTCAGTTAACAAATGTCCTAATTCTATTGTAAACTTATATTGTGAGGGGGTAAATGGGTCATTCCACGAAATGGGTGTCTTTTGTATCCCTTTGATATTTTAAGTAGAAATTATGCACCAATATTGAATTTAATGAAATGAAGTGCCTTTTAATTCATATCACATCGAGAATTCAATAAATACGATTTTTTATACAAATTCAGCATTTTGACATGTCCTTCCGTCAACACTGTGTCAACTCTAGGAAGATTTCAACCAACTTATTCAAATAAATCCTCGAAGTTTCACCATAATTGTAAAGGTCTAGTTATTTTGTTGTTTTGACAAAGTAATTTCTGAAGATTACAAAACATTATGGACACCTGCTCTTTCCATGACATAGCTTTCACCTGGAATCACCTGGTCAGTCTATGTCCCCTTATTGATATCACTTGTTCAATCCACTTCAAATCAGTGTAGATGAAAGGGAGGAGACAGGTTAAAGAAGTATTTTTAAGCCTTGAGACAATTGAGACACAGATTGTGTATGTGTCCCATTCAGAGGGTGACTGGGCAAGACAAAATATTTATGTGCCTTTAAACGGGGTATGGTAGTAGGTGCCAGGCACACCGGTTTGTGTCAAGAACTGCATTGCTTCTGGATTTTTCACGCTCAACAGTTTCCTGTGTGTATCAAGAATGGTCCATCATTCAAAGGACATCCAGCCATCTAGACAAAACTGTGGGAAGCATTGGAGTCAACATGGGCCAGCATCCCTGTGGAACACTTTCGACTCCTTGTAGAGTCCATGCCCTGACGAATTGAGCCTGTTCTGAGGGCAAAAGGGGGTTTCAGATCCGACTAGGCGAGAGAAATTGTCTGCCATGTTTTGTGTTTTGGTAAGGGCTCAGAGCGACGTCACACACTCAAGAAGGCTCAACCAATCACTCAAGGGGTTCTATGTCGAGATACATAATTATTGTGCCACAATACCATTCAAGTCATTGGACCGATAAGTATTTTTCGCACATCATGTCCAAATCATCCATAAGTATACACAATTGATTGTGAAGCTTAACAAAGCCACTTATAGATGATTTGAACATGCACAAAGGATCAGTCCCATGACAGCAAACACATGGATGATGTCAAGCCAGGGCCAACTATATTACAGTTCAAGATTCCATCATAAATTAACGTATCATAGATAGCCTATGTGTTGCTTTGTTAGGAAAAATATATAATAATGTTTGTCCTACCTTATCTCTTTGTGGAAGACCCTTTGTCACAACAGCACTGCTCCAACAGTGAGAGATAGAAAGTTCTAGATAGCTAGGGTAAGAAACTGCACAAACTAAACTGTTAAGTCACAACGAAGACTGCGCTACAGTGCCTCTCCGTGGCAATAAGAAACTGTCACTTACTATGTAACTTTTCAACAGGAGTGGAAAACACACACGTGCAGTTACACAAACACACACTGGCATATATGCAGAGGAGTTAAAAGTGTGAGTCACTCCCTGATTCTCCAATCACGTTTCTATCCTTCCTTTCTTACTGAAATAGGAGAGAGGGGCACATCCTTGTAGCAGGTCAAAGTCCATGGGGTGATAAACATGCTGTTATACTGTACAGTACAGTATGGAGACCAGAGGGCCAGGGCGAGGAGAAAGGGACACCAACAGCTGTACTGATAACCAAGGGTTTGCTTAGTGATGGTTAGTTAGGCTAACACCAATCATTCTCACCTACCATAAACTGGTCATCACTATAAGCCTAACAAAAATGAGGTGTTGGGGCGTTATGTAACAACAACAGATTTGAATATTTAAAACCATAGTATTATGAGAATTAGGCTAGTGTGTTTTTAATGTGAACATTAAAACAATGGAACCAGAGAGATGACAAAAGCAAAAACCATCCAAATAAAAATCCTAATTCGATCCCACAGCTGCTTTTAAAAAGCTGGAAGTGTATGACAACAGGGGGAGAGTAATGATATGCTGGAGTGTTTTCCCCCCAGCCCCCTGGGGAAATACTGTAGGACCTTATATACAGCGCATTCGGAAAGTATTCAGACCCATTCCATTTTTTTACATTTTCTTACGTTACAGCCTTATTCCTCATCAATCTGCACACAATACCCCATAATGACAAAGCGAAAATAGGTTTTTAGAAATCTTTGCAAATGTATTACCTTACTTACATAAGTATTCAGACCCTTTGCTATGAGACTCAAAATTGAGCTCAGGTACATCCTGTTTCCATTGATCATCCTTGAGAAGTTTCTACAACTTGATCGAAGTCCACCTGTGGTAAATTCAATTGATTGTACATGATTTGTAAAAGGCACACACCTGTCTATATAAGGTCCCACAGTTGACATTGCATGTCAGAGCAAAAACCAAGCCATGAGGTCGAAGGAATTATCCATAGAACTCCGATACAGGATTGTGTCAAGGCACAGATCTGGGGAAGGGTACCAAAACATTTCTGCAGCATTGAAGGTCCCCAAGAACACAGTGGCCTCCATCATTCTTAAATGGAAAAAGTTTGGAACCACCAAGACTCTTCCTAAAGCTGGCTGCCCGGCCAAACTGAGCAATTGGGGGAGAAGGGTCTTGGTCAGAGAGGTGACCAAGAACCCAATGGTCACTCTGACAGAGCACCAGAGTTTTTCTGTGGAGATGGGAGAACGTTATTCTGGAACGTTCTCCCAACAAACTCTGTAGCACTCCACCAATCTAGCCACTCCTCAGTAAAAGGTACATGACAGTCCGCTTGGAGTTTGCCAAAAGGCACCTAAATTTCTCTGACCATGAGAAACAAGATGATCTGGTCTGATGAAACCAAAATGTAACTTTTTGGCCTGAATGCCAAGTGTCATGTCTGGAGGAAACCTGGCACCATCCCTACGGTGAAGCATGGTGTTGGCAGCATCATGCTGTGGGGATGTTTTTCAGTGGCAGGGACTGGGAGACTAATCAGGATCGAGGGAAAGATGAACAGAGCAAAGTGCAGCTAGATCCTTAATGAAAACCTGCTCCAGAGCACTCTGGGGCGAAGGTTCACCTTCCAACAAGACAACGCAGGAGTGGCTTCGGGACAAGTCTGTGAATGTCCCTGAGTGGCCAAGCCAGAGCCCGGACTTGAACCTGATCGAACATCTCTTGAGACCCGAAAATTGCTGTGCAGCGACGCTCCCCATCCAACCTGACAGAGATTGAGAGGATCTGCAGAGAAGAATGAGAGAAACACCACAAATACAAGTGTGCCAAGCTTGTAGTGTCATACCCAAGAAGACTCAAGGAGGTAAACGCTGCCAAAGGTGCTTCAACAAAATACTGAGTGTAGGGTCTGAATACTTATGTAAATGTGTAAATGTGACATCAGTTTTATTTTCAATACATTTGCAATAATTTCTAAAAACCTGTATTTGCATTGTCATTATGGGGTACTGTGTGTAGATTGCTAAGGGAAAAAAGCAATATAATCAATTTTAGAATAAGGCTATAACGTAACAATACGTGGAAAAAGTCAAAGGGTCTGAATACTTTCCTAATGCACTGTAAATCACTTCATACAGTATATTTATTGGTTGAATACAGAAATCTGCTGGCGTCATGTGCTGCAGTGGTCTGATGAGGCCCCAGTGGAAGGCAGCTGCATTCAGGCAGTATGTAGGCTAGGGATTCATGAGACATAGAAAAACTAAATGCAAACAGCAGAAGGGCTTTACCATCAGAACAAATCTTATCCAATAATATAGGCCTAGCTACAAAAAAAACATGAGTACACCTGTGAATATTTGTATCAAACAAAAAAGCACTTAAATAATGACATCTTTCAAAGCATAATAGGGGGGCCAGAGTGTGGCCTATAAAGTAACATTCTGTGTGTTTTCCACAACAATCAATTGGCACCTAAAACTGCAACTGCGTGAGTGCATCCTTTATTGTAGTAATTTGGCAGTTAAGATCTCCCTAACTAGATGCTGTGTGCCATCCTTCACCATGACAGTTATTTGGTGTGTGAAGCTCTAAAATGGGTGGATGTGCCTCCTATGGCAGAGGGTGTTTCCACTGTGCAAAGGGCTCAGCCAAGCGGCTAATCGAGGGGACTTAAATGACTGCAATGGAGGAGAGAGCTCTAAGTTATTTATTACTGCAGCAGAGACAGGCTATCTCAGCACAGTGCGCACACACACACACACACACACACACACACACCACAGCCTGAGTTTCCTTGTGAGTTACTGCCTCTGATCCACTGGCCTGGCTGCATCTCTCCAGCCATCCAACATTCATGCTGGCTAATAGGATGGTACATTCAGAGGCTGGGGAAAAGAGATGCTCTGGTGACAACAGCACACATACAGCAGTATCAGTTGTTAGTTGTTTAACTGGCCAGGGTTCTTGGCACAGAGTTTCTGTGTAGGCTACTGTAAGTGCTGGCTTAGTGCTGACTTCACTCTTTATGTTGTGCGTAGATAACCAGGCTTCACTGCTTTAAAATGTCTACCAAGTACTGATCAATTTGAAACTTAACATATGAAATTTCACTCAATAAAAATTAAGTTGGTGTCATGTACTGTAGACTTAGGTGGTGTACAATATACTGTATTGCGGGGTATTTTGAAATACCGACGGTATGATTTTCAATACTGTCAACAACAAAAAATAAAACTATACATTTTTAGTTTGGGGCACCCTAAAGCTAATTTTTCTTAGATTAGTTAACTATATATGATGTGCCAAATAAATTTTCTCCAGCTCAGGGCTCCAGCAATGCATTTGGCTTGATTACTTGCTAACTAAGTGGATAGCTTTTAAGATTAAGCTTCTTAGTTACAGCAGAGACAATCAATCCCCTCCTGGATCAAGAACCCTTCTACCTGAATTAGTTTTGTGTGTCAATTATTCTACTTTTTTGAATCCTTTTTTTTTACTATTTGGAAAAAAATATCACCCCTTGTGTACACTGCCAGAAATACTGTACACTCCAGGAACGGTATTTATGTAGTTTTATTTAACTAGGCAAGTCAGTTAAGAACAAATTCTTATTTACAATGACGGCCTACCCCGGGCGACACTGGGCCAATTGTGTGCCACCCTATGGGACTCCAATCCCAGCCGGATGTGATACAGCCTGGATTCGAACCAGGGACTATAGTGACACCTCTTGCACTGAGATGCAGTGCCTTAGACCACTGCACCACTCAGGAGCCCATGAAGCAGTGTGTCTGCTGCAGTCATTTAAGATGTGGCGCTGCGCTATGGCAAAATCATTGCCACCACACACCCACAATATGGAACATGAACAAATATTTAAACCGAGGCACATTTTTAAGATGCTACAACAGTCCACATTTACTATTCCTCTGCAAACAAAAGTAATGACTAGAAAAATCAGAGAACCCCATAGTAGAATACTTTATCTAAAATATTCCTCTCGAAGCGCACTCAAGTTACGAGTGCCATAGGGAGGGAAACATGCATTCTGACAAGCAGTTAATGCACAGCAATTATTGCATTCATGGGGACAACAGCAGTTATAATGGTCTTTGTTAAAAAGAGGGGATCCCAGCTTTCCATGATTTATTTCTCAACTGCTAAATATGTGTAAACTGCACCATTTTTAAACCCTGAGTTTTTAGCAGCGGCATGGTTAACCTCTCTAGGGTCGGCGGACGAAATCGTCCCACCTACGTAACAGCCAGTGGAATCCTGTGGCGCGTTATTCAAATACCTTAGAAATGCTATTACTTCAATTTCTCAAACATATGACTATTTTACACCATTTTAAAGACAAGACCATCGTTAATCTAACCACACTGTCCGATTTCAAAAAGGCTTTACAACGAAAGCAAAACATTAGATTATGTCAGCAGAGTACCCAGCCAGAAATAATCAGACACCCATTTTTCAAGCTAGCATATAATGTCACAAAAACCCAGAAGACAGCTAAATGCAGCACTAACCTTTGATGATCTTCATCAGATGACACACCGAGGACATTATGTTATACAATACATGCATGTTTTGTTCAATCAAGTTCATATTTATATCAAAAACCAGCTTTTTACATTAGCATGTGACGTTCAGAACTAGCATACCCCCCGCAAACTTCCGGTGAATTTACAAAAAATTTACAAAATTACTCACGATAAACGTTCACAAAAAGCATAACAATTATTTTAAGAATTATAGATACAGAACTCCTCTATGCACTCGATATGTCCGATTTTAAAATAGCTTTTCGGTGAAAGCACATTTTGCAATATTCTAAGTAGATAGCCCGGCATCACAGGGCTAGCTATTTAGACACCCAGCAAGTTTAGCACTCACCAAAGTCAGATTTACTATAAGAAAAATGTTATTACCTTTGGTGTTCTTCGTCAGAATGCACTCCCAGGACTTCTACTTCAATAACAAATGTTGGTTTGGTCCCAAATAATCCATAGTTATATCCAAACAGCGGCGTTTTGTTCGTGCGTTCAAGACACGATCCGAAAGGGTAAAGAAGGGTGACGAGCACGACGCATTTCGTGACAAAAAAATTCTAAATATTCCATTACCGTACTTCGAAGCATGTCAACCGCTGTTTAAAATCAATTTTTATGCCATTTTTCTCGTAAAAAAGCGATAATATTCCGACCGGGAATCTGCGTTTAGGTAAAAAGACGAAAGAAAATAAAGCATGGGGTGGACTCGTGCACGCGCCTAAGCCCATTGTCCTTTGATCGGCCACTTGCCAAAAGCGCAAATGTGTTTCAGCCTGGGGCTGGAATGACATCATTCAGCTTTTTCCCGCCTTCTGAGAGCCTATGGGAGCCGTAGGAAGTGTCACATTACAGCAAAGATCCTCAGTCTTCAATAAACAGAGGCAAGAAGCTCAAGGAATGGTCAGACAGGCCACTTCCTGTAAGGAATCTTCTCAGGTTTTTGCCTGCCATATGAGTTCTGTTATACTCAGACACCATTCAAAGAGTTTTAGAAACTTTAGGGTGTTTTCTATCCAAAGCCAATAATTATATGCATATTCTAGTTTCTGGGCAGTAGTAATAACCAGATTAAATCGGGTACGTTTTTTATCCGGCCGTGTAAATACTGCCCCCTACCCCCAACAGGTTAATAAGCACTTTATCGCTTTGCAATTCGCACTTTATCGCTTTGCAATTTTAGATGGCGCCAGCTTAATTTTATTAGAGGTTCAAGCAGCAAAGCTGGGTGAAAACTTATTGTATTTTATAAATGTTTTATTTCACCTTTATTTAACCTCTTTTGGGCAGGTGGGACGCCAGCGTCCGATTTCAAAAAGGCTTTACGGCGAAAGCATAAATTTAGATTATGTTAGGAAAGGTACAACACAAGAAAAAACACACAGCCATTTTCCAAGCAGGAGAGGGGTCACCAATACCAGAAATTCAGCTAAAATTAAGCACTAACCTTTGACGATCTTCATCAGATGACACTCCTAGGACTCAATGTTAGACAATACATGTATGTTTTGTTCGATAAAGTTCATATTTATATCCAAAAACAGCATTTTACATTGGTGTGTGATATTTTGCCTCCAATACTGCCGGTAAATCAGCACAACAATTTACAAAAATACTCATCATAAACGTTGATAAAATATTAAACTGTTATTCAAAGAATTATAGATAACCATCTCCTTTATGCAACCGCTGTGACAGATTTCAAAAAAGCTTCACGGGGAAAGCACACTTTGCAATAATCTGAGTACGGCGCTCAGAAACATACACCAGGCAATACAGATACCCGCCATTTTTGGAGTCATCTAAAATCATAAATAGCATTATAAATATTCACTTACCTTTGATGATCTTCATCAGAAGGCACTTCCAGGTATCCCAGGTCCACAATAAATGTTGTTTTGTTCGATAAAGTCCATAATTTATGTCCAAATACCTCCTTGTTGTTTGCGCGTTCAGTAAGCTACTCCAAATGTAGGAAGCGCGCCCAAAATTTCACGACGAATAGTAAAAAAGAAGTTCTATTTACGTTCGTTGAAACATGTCAAACGTTGTATAGCATCAATCTTTAGGGCCTTTTTAACATAAAACTTCTATAATATTCCAACCGGACAATTCCAATGTCTTGAAAAATGTTTTGGAACACAGATATCTCATCATGTGAATGCGCGCCACAAAACTCATGTCATTTTCTGAGTCACCAACTTCCCGGCCTTCTTGTTCGCTCTCTGTTCACTGCAAAAGCCTGAAACTAGGTTCTAAAGACTGTTGACATCTAGTGGAAGCCTTAGGAAGTGCAAAATCAACCCTAAGTCACTGTGTGTTAGATAGGCAATGACTTGAAAAGACTACAAGAACCAGATTTCCCACTTCCTGGTTGGATTTTTCTCAGGTTTTTGCCTGCCATATGAGTTCTGTTATACTCACAGACATCATTCAAACAGTTTTAGAAACGTCAGAGTGTTTTTTATCCAAATCTACTAATAATATGCATATTCTAGTTCCTGGGCCCGAGTAGTAGGCCGTTTAATTTGGGTACGTTTTTCATTCGGCCGTGAAAATACTGCCCCTACCCAAGAGAGGTTAACCAGGTAGGCCAGTTGAGAACAAGTTCTCATTTACAACTGCGACCTGGCCAAGATAAAGCAAAGCAGTGCGACACGCACACAACAACACAGAGTTACACATGGAATAAACAAATGTACAGTCAATAACACAATAGAAAAAATCTATATACAGTGTGTGCAAATGAGGTAAGATTAGGGAGGTAAGGCAATAAATAGGCCGTAGTGGCAAAGTAATTACAATTTAGCGATTAAACACTGGAGTGATAGATGTGCAGAAGAGGAATGTGCAAGTAGAGATACTGGGGTGCAAAGGAGAAGAAAAAAAATAAGAATAAAAAGAACAATATGGGGATGAGGTAGTTGGATGGGCTATTTAAAGATGGGTTAAGTAAAGGTGCAGTGATCTGTGAGCTGTTCTGACAGCTGATGCTTAAAGTTACTGAGGGAGATATGAGTCTCCAGCTTCAGTGATTTTTGCAATTCGTTCCAGTCATTGGCAGCAGAGAACTGGAAGGAAAGGCGGCCAAAGTAGGAGTTGGCTTTGGGGATGACCTGTGAAATATACGTGCTGGAGCACGTGCTACGGGTGGGTGTTGCTATGGTGACCAGTGAGCTGAGATAAGGTTGGGCTTTACCTAGCAGGCTTATAGATCACCTGGAGCCAGTGGGTTTGGCAACGAATATGAAGCGAGGGCCAGCCCAACGAGAGCATACAGGTCGCAGTGGTGGGTAGTATATGGGGCTTTGGTGACAAAACGGATGGCACTGTGATAGACTGCATCCAATTTGCTGACTAGAGTGTTGGAGGCTATTTTATAAATGACATCGCCGAAGTCAAGGATCGGTAGGATAGTCAGTTTTACGAGGGTATGTTTGGCAGCATGAGTGAAGGATGCTTTGTTGCGAAATAGGAAGCCGATTCTAGATTTCATTTTGGATTGGAGATGCTTAATTTGAGTCTGGAAGGAGAGTTTACAGTCTAACCAGACAGCTAAGTATTTGTAATTGTCCACATATTCTAAGTCAGAACCGTCCAGAGTAGCGATGCTGGACAGGCGGGCAGGTGCGGGCAGCGATCGGTTGAAGAGCATGCATTTAGTTTTACTTGCATTTAAGAGCAGTTGGAGGCCATGGAAGGAGAGTTGTATGGCATTGAAGCTCGTCTGGAGGTTAGTTAACACATTGTCCAAAGAAAGGCCAGATGTATACAGAATGGTGTTGTCTGCGTAGAGGTGGATCAGAGAATCACCAGCAGCAAGAGCTACATCATTGATGTATACAGAGAAGAGAGTCGGCCCGAGAATTGAACCCTGTGGCACCCCCATAGAGACTGCCTGAGGTCCCGACAACAGGCCCTCCGATTTGACACACTGAACTCTGAGAAGTAATTGGTGAACCAGGCAAGGCAGTCATTTGAGAAACCAAGACTGTTGAGTCTGCTGATAAGAATGTGGTGATTGACAGAGTCAAAAGCCTTGGCCAGGTCGATGAATACGGCAAATTGGATGCAGTCTATCACAGTGCCATCCGTTTTGTCACCAAAACCGCATATATTACTCACCACTGCGACCTGTATGCTCTCGTTGGCTGGCCCTCGCTTCATATTTGTCGCCAAACCCACTGGCTCCAGGTCATCTATAAGTCTTTGCTAAGTAATGACCCATGACCATATTGTCTTTTATCAATGGAGGTTATGATATCGTTTAGGACCTTGAGCGTGGCTGAGGTGCACCCATGACCAGCTTGGAAACCAGATTGCATAGTGGAGAAGGTACGGTGGGATTCTAAATGGTCGGTGATCTGTTTGTTAACTTGGCTTTCGAAGACCTTAGAAAGGCAAGGTAGGATAGATATAGGTCTGTAGCAGTTTGGGTCTAGAGTGTCTCGCCCTTTGAAGAGGGGGATGACCGCGGCAGCTTTCCAATCTTTGGGGATCTCAGACGATTCAAAAGAGAGGTTGAACAGGCTAGTAATAGGGGTTGCAACAATTGCGGCGGATAATTTTAGAAAGAGAGGGTCCAGATTGTCTCACTCTGATTTGTAGGGGTCCAGATTTTGCAACTCTTTCAGAACATCAGCTATCTGGATTTGGGTGAAGGAGAAATGGGGGAGGTTTGGGCCTTTGCTTTCCTAACTCCCTGTGTATATTGGTTCCTAACTTCGTATTTGTTGGCGTTGGTTATTATTATTCCGGTTCCGCCAATTATTATTTTTTTATATGCAAATTCCAATGAGATGGTAAGGCCTAGGAGGGTTCAAGGGCCAAGGGCCACACCAAAGACAGTACACTATGAAGATGGGGAGAAACCACTTCTCCAATAGAAATCCCCGATCACACTCGTAAGCGATAACTAGATAAGCTCATGGTCATCAGGTCTAACGGACGTCTTGCTCCGAACTGCTGATGTGTAGGCCATCAAAAGCACTCATTCGATATAACGTTGTTTTTGACGAAAATGTGTCAGTTTGTCACTTTCACAAAGTTGGAGTAATAACATGTTCAACTACTTAAGACATTGGTTTGAATCTAGGTTGTGCCTTCAGATTCTGAGAAAATGAACAACTAAGGAAGAATTTTCACTTCTCTCATTGACTTCTCAAACCCCAAACTGGTCTGCTTGGTCTGTTTCGCAAGCGTTCCTGGAAGTCTTGCGATGTTGCGCCTCTCGGTTTAGAAACTCTGTGGCCACACGCTCTCATGCAATGCCATGCCAATTGGCCATATGGTGGCGCAATAACAAGCGATTGAAAATGCAAACTTTGAAAGCTCACATCTCACTACTGGTTATATTTTCATATCTTGCTATTGTTTGTTCTACCTTTGCCATTATTACCTTAGGCCTATCATGTTTTTAGGTTATTCACAAACAACTTAAAACATTCTGAGAACTCCGTTAAATGAATTCATTATTTGATCAGGAAGTAGTGCGGTGGGAGAAAGCCAGCATGCATAAAAACTGAAGTCGTATTCATATAAAATGGAGAGAAAATACAAAATGTGGCTTTTAAAATAATTAGACACCGGAGTGTCCGGTCTAAAAAAAATCTAAATGGGCTTCGGCTACATGGCCCAGATTCTTTTGACATTGAGAGGGGAAAAAAATTGAACATATTTTCTCACTGGGTATTTTGCGCTTCTTTGGTGAAAGTCTAGCTCTGTCTACATTGTCACACATTCTGTAAATTGTTTATAACATATGTATTGAAATAGGTTATGCAGGCTATAGCAAAGGAATAGGCCACTTGGCATGGCCCTGCTGTGGGATGCCCAGTCAGCTCTTTACTGCACTGTGCCAGGCTCGTTGAAATAGGCTATACATCGTCTGCCACATCACAATGTCGTCACCATCAACGATGGCTGCCAATCATCTTCGATATCCAATACTATCATAATATCACCCAACCCTACTTGGTACACATGTTCCAAACACTGTCAAGATTGGTCCAAAATACATTAAAAGCATATTGCATGATCTGTTCGATGTGTTCTGATATTTGGCAAGCATGGTAAGTAGTACAAAAGTAGCTCATCCTAGGGCAATGTGTGGAATGTGTCCTGATGGTGGCGCTATGGGGCCAAAGCTTGAACCTCAGCATGGCTGCTTGCAGCTATATTTTTCATTCATTTTGGAGTAGAATGTCTGAGCTTCTCAGTTCTTCTACATAAAAATACCCCTGTGTGTGTGACATTGCATTGCTTGGCCAAACAGCCAAAGGGGCCAGTGTCATGGTGAAGGCAGTGATGAGATACAGGAGATAAATGGGCCCTATTGCTGTGCCCTATCTAAGCCCACTGGGGAAGATATGGAGGGGCTGGAAGTTGTGCTGTCCCATTTCCAGCTAGGCTGTCCTCTAATAAACCCTACTGGCCACACAGAGAGAGGTGGAGTGAGTGATTCAATTTGACATGAGTTTTGACCGATGTAAAACTTGACTATTGCTTACTTATCTGTGCTCCTTACTTACAAGGTCATAACAAACGTTCTCAGCTGATACTATCTTTCACAGTTCCAAAGGCCAAAACTGAAATGGGGAAAATACACTATATGACCAAAAGCATGTGGACACATGCTTGTCAAATATCTCAAATCTATTGTTTTTGTTTTGTTGAAGAAGCAAAGGTGAGGAGCTTCATGGTAAAAAAAAATTGCAGTACCACAGGATGTTGGTGGCACCTTAATTAGGCTGGTTATGGCTGGAACGGAATTAGTGGAATGGTATCAAATACATGTGTTTGATGCCATTCCATTCACTCCGTTCTAGCCATTATTATGAGCCATTCTCCCCTCAGCAGCCTCCACTGTGCAGTACATTTTCTGATGTCCGAGGGAAAAAAACAGAGTTTGTCTTTTGCAGGAACTTCTTTGTTGTTGTCATATTGCATGGCAGTTTCACCAATAAGGATTCTGGCTTTAAAGCTCTGATAAAGGAAAATGTTGTTGACCTCCTGCTGTAGATCTAAATGTTTAGCTGTTGGTGAATTAACAACCTTGATTAGGCTATTAGAAACAATCAAACAAACCATATTCCATGATTAACCATGCATTTACTAAGCATGGATGCTTTCAAATGGGAGAAAAATGTAGAAAGAAAAAAATCCCTTTTACAGTCCAACATCCTCTTCACAGTCAGTGAAATAAAGGACAATTGAAAGTCCATGCAAAACTCCCACTAGAACATAGGCCTAATCAACAAATGAATCCCCCCAAAACTGGACTACCAGAGACAGAAAATTCATATTTCCACAGTTTTCTTTTTATCTTTCCCGTTCTACTGTAATAACATTGAGTGCCTTCACACTACTGCACTAGCATATGTGTCCGTTCGACTCCAAATGCGCATCCACACCCCCCACTCCTCCTGTTTAACCCCCACTTTCCCTTACTCCCCTCTCTGGGACCCCACTGCACCCACACCCCTCCACTCACCAGGGCTGGTGGTGCTCTGCAGACTCCCCCTCTTGCGCAGTGGGGATTTGGGCTTCCCTTGGCCCTCGCTGGAGGAGTATGACATCTTGCTGCCTGTGCTCCTGTAACGGCCGAAGCAGAGTGAGGCAGAGCTGCAGAACAGCCGGCAGAGGCAGAGAGGCGCAGCTGTGACGCTAGCGCTAGCTTTAACATTAGGGGGACTTTTGTTGCAGCTGGATGGCAGGGCCCATGCAGGGCCTGTGGAAGCCCATCTACAGGGCTGGCTCCTCCCCCCGCCTAGCCCCAGGTCAGCAGTCAGGCAACATGGGGGCCGGACACAACGCAGCCCAAGGCTTCGCCCTGCCACGCTGGGCCCCATCCTCCTCGGTTGCCCCAGCAACCGTGGAACGAGCTGCCGAGAGTCAATGTGGAGAAAGACAACGGTGGAGGAGGGCATTGCAGTTCAGCGTTTTCAGCGCAGTAAGTGTGATAGGCAGCAGGCCCTGAGTGAGACACACAACTACACCACAGCAAACATGGTACAGGACAGCAGCACCAACAAGAGCACACGACAGAATGTTTTTCAGGTCTTCTAAAAATAGAAATCGATGAGAAATATCTTAGATCGGCAGTGCTCGACTTGGGCCGAAGCGGAGTACAGGCACTTCTAATTTTGGGGGAATTGAGTACTGGCTCATCTATAAAACAAAGTAGCCTATCGCTGTCCCAGTTTTCACACACCGAGGTAATAAAGTTTGATCAAAGCGGAATGAAGGCGGGATCTGCATTGAATAGCAATAAAGAGTGGGCATTCATCAGCCTGAATAAGCATGATGCGCTGTTCCAAGTTGTGAGGGTTTGTAAAGGTCATGAAAAGTTATGGAAATTTGTTTCATATTTTTTGTCAATGTAATTCATTAAAAATCTACATTAGCCATTATCGTCATATCGTTACATCAGCCATTATCGGAATGACACTTCAGTGTGTGTCTGTGTGCTGCGTGTGTGCCAGTGCAAGTGGGCCGTTGCCTGAGGAGAGAGAGCATGACATTTCAGCAGCAGGTATAAGATAATGACAGACAAACTAGATCACCAATTCAAAATAAAACTTGCGAGCAGTGGTGGAAAAAGTACCCAACTGTCATACTTGAGCAAAAGTAACGATACCTTAATAGAAAATTACTCAAGTAAAAGTGAAAGTCACCCAGTAAAATTCTACTAAAATTCTACAATTCCACTGCGCCACTCGAGAGGCCCCATAGTAAAGTAAATTACAGACACCCCAAAAAACTACTTAAGTAGTACATTCAAGTATTTTTACTGAAGTACTTTACACCAGTGCTTGCGAGATAACTGACACAAGTTAACTATATCTAACTAAGCATTAATGTTGTTGTCGCCTTTTCACCGGCACTGTAGATAGCCTAAATAAATATGCATCGTTGGAAAACTGGGATTACCCTCTATTAAACAGTAGACATGCATTTGCGACAACGTAAAAAATATTCTAAGAATAGTCTAATCGACAAATAACTTGCTGTGCATAGATCTCCCCTGAAATATGATTATTTGAGTCTTACATATAAACACGTCTAGTTAGACACCTTGCTTTGAAGTAACCTACCTACCTTATCCATTTGATCCCTGATTCATTGAAAGAGGGAATCATTTCATAAAACCAAAAGTAATTGTTTGTAATTGTGCAAGATTTTATATCAAGTCTGGCAACCATCCTCCAAGATAGCTACAGGGTGTGCAGGCTTTTGTTCAAGCCCTGGTTTAACCACATTGTAGCCTAAACATCAGGTGCTCAACAGGACATTTATAAGCAGACTTGGGTGCTTCAAAACCCAAGCCTGGACACCCAGGAGCTCTCCAGATGGAGGGTTGACCACATGTTGACAACATGTGACTAACAGTGCAAGTCTACTTTGTGGAGGGTCAAGGGCACAACAGCAGGAGATGGTAGGACCAGACAGCAGCCTAAATAGGACCAGACAGCAGCCTTGCAGTGTCAATAATGCTTACCTTGTCATGTAGGCTATAATAATAGTAATGAAAATGTGGTTAAAAGTCATAGAAAAGTCATGGAAAGTGTGTATGAAACCATAACAGTGAATAATTACATTTTAGTCATTTAGCAGACGCTCTTATCCAGAGCGACTTACAGTAGTGAATGCATACATTCCATAGATTTTTCTTCTTTTTTGTTTCGTACTGGTCCCCCGTGGGAATCGAACCCACAACCCTGGCGTTGCAAACACCATGCTCTACCAACTGAGCAAATGGGACCGAGTTCTCTATTAGGGCTGGGCAGTATGGCCAAAATATCACATCACAGTATTTTAAAACAATTGGACGGTATGACGGTATTTTATGTTTTTGAATAATAAAAATAGTTATAAATTTGCTTTATGAGTATTTTTTAGTCATTTTAGCAGACGCTCTTATCCAGAGCGACTTACAGTAGTGAATGCATACATTTCATACATTTTTTCTCCGAGTAGTGTGGGACTCTAGGATGGCAACACAAACAGTGATTTCGGAAAGTATTCAGACCCCTTCGCTTTTTCCACATGTTATTACATTACAGCCTTTTCTAAAATTGATTAAATAAATGTTTTTCCTCAATCTGCACACAATATCCCATAATGACGAAGCGAAAATACGTTTTTAGAAATCTTTGCAAATTTATTACAAATTTAAAACAGAAATACTTTATTTACAAGTATTCAGACCCTTTGCTATGAGACTCAAAATTGAGCTCAGATACATCCTGTTTCCATTGATCATCCTTGAGAAGTTTCTACAACTTCATCGGAGTCCACCTGTGGTAAATTCAATTGATTGGATATGATTTGGAAAGGCACACACCTGTTTATATAAGGTCCCACAGTTGACAGTGCATGTCAGAGCAAAAACCAAGCCACGAGGTCGAAAAAATTGTCCGTAGAGCTCTGAGACAGGATTGTGTCGAGGCACAGATCTGGGGAAGGGTACCAAAAAATGTCTGCAGCATTGAAGGTCCCCAAGAACACAGTGGCCTCCATCATTTTTAAATGGAAGAGGTCTGGAACCACCAAAACTCTTCCTAGAATTGTCTGCCCGCCCAAACTGAACAATCGGGGGAGAAGGGCCTTGGTCAGGGAGGTGACCAAGGACCCGATGGTCACTCTGACAGAGCTCCAGATTTCCTCTGGGGAGATGGGAGAACGTTCCAGAAGGACAACCATCTCTGCAGCACTCCACCAATCAGGCATTTATGGTAGAGTGGCCAGACGCAAGCCACTTCTCAGTAAAAGGTACATGACAGCACGCTTGGAGTTTGCCAAAAGGCACCTAAAGGACTTTTTGGCTTGAATGCCAAGCGTTACATCTAGAGAAAACCTGGCACTATCCCTACGGTGAAGCATGGTATTGGCAGCATCATGTTGTGGGGATGTTTTTCAGCGGCAGGGACCGGGAGACTAGTCAGAATCGAGGGAAAGATGAACAGTGTAAAGTACAGATAGATCCTTGATGAAAACCTGCTCCAGAGCGCTCAGGACCTCAGACTGGGGGGGAAGGTTCACCTTCCAACAGGACAACTACCCTAAGCACACAGCCAAGACAACGCAGGAGTGGCTTTGGGACAAGTCTCTGAATGTCCTTGAGTGGCCCAGCCAGAGCCCGGACTTGAACCAGATCAAATATTTCTGGAGAGACCTGAAAATAGCTGTACAGCAACACTCCCCATCCAACGTGACAGCTTGAGAGGATCTGCAGAAAATAATCGGAGAAACTCCCCAAATACCGGTGTGCCAAGCTTGTAGAGTCTTACCAAAGAAGACTTGTGGCGGTAATCGCTGCCAAAGGTGCTTCAACAAAGTACTGTGTGAAGGGTCTGCATAAATATGTAAATTTGATATATCACCATTGGGTATTGTGTGTAGATTGATGAGGGAAAAAAACTATTATTACATTTTTGAATAAGGCTGTAAAGTAACAACACGTGGAAAAATTAAAGGACTCTGAATACTTTCCTAATGCACTGTACATTCTAAGTGATTTCAATTGGCCTTTCTCCATTCTGAATTTTTATATTGTTCAATTCAACCCAAAATAATGTTCAGTATTTTTATACATTTCTGCATTTCCTGCACTCATTTCAGATCTTTTCCACACTTCCACATTGGGCTGCACGATATGGGCAAATAATCTGGGCCTTATTTTTAACCAACTGTTGCAATTGCGATTTGACTTGCTGTCACGACTTCTGCCGAAGTCGGCTCCTTTCCTTGTTCGGGCGGCGTTCGGCGGTCAACGTCACCGGCTTTCTAGCCATCGCCGCTCCATTTTTCCATTGTTCCATTTGTTTTGTCTTGTTCCCTGCACACCTGGTTTACATGTATTTATTCCTCTGTTCCCCCCCATGTCTTTGTGTGAAATTGTTTTTGTTACGTGTTTCGCGTTACGCACCAGGCTGGTTTTTCCCCTGTATTCCGTGGTATTTCACGAAGGATGTTAAACATTTGCTTATTCTTGTTTTTGACGCAGTTGCGTCTGTCTGTTTTATTGCCTCTGCCTAAATAAAGTGTGCGCCTGTTCACAACTCTCTGCTCTCCTGCACCTGACTTTTCCACCAGTAGCGCACAACCTTGACACTTGCGATTTAGAGCAAAACACTTGGGTGAACTGTTGGAATCATGGAAATATAATTATTATTCTAATTATTCTATAGTTAGAATATAATAGTGGGCACTTTGAATACATTGTTGTTTGACATGACAACAAATTAAAATGCCAGGGAGGAGTTATTGTGACAGTGTAGGAACCAAAGTGTTGATAACGGTTTCCTACATTGAATACTTTCTCTTAACTACTCTTAACTACTTCATGTAGCTAACATATTCTTGCTTCACATATTGATTTAGAAGATACTATTGCACAATCAACATGCTGATTTAGGTCTACACCATCACTGGTATTATCAGGCTGTATAGCTAATTACGTTTGCTCTGACTCAGTACATTTATTAGCTAGCTATAGTTAGCTAACGCACTTTTGTACATCGACAATTGACCTTATTTTAGCGCCCAAAAAATGTAATACTTCCAGGTCAACTGTAATATGAATACCATTGTAAAGCACAATTTCTCCCCTTTCCAGCAAAATCAATGACGAGACCTTCATCCTGCCCGTCTCTGCATGATTCAAGAAGGCAATGAGCTCCATCTGGGCTTTTTTTAAATGGCGGGTGGGGAAGCAAAACCTACTGCGTGATAGAGAAAGGGGGAGATAAACCGTGTGGGAAACTGATTTTTTTCACCCGACCTGTCCAACTTATCACCTATAAAATGTTTTTTAAAAAACACTATATATAGAGTTTATATAATGTGTCATTACATACCTATTTGAAGGTTTGTGTTGAATTTGAATCAGGTTTTGAGGGCCAAGCTAATTTAACGGGATCTGTGTTTTCAACTCTTTTCCAATACTATCAGTCCATTACCATGTCAATCAACGCTGGAATAGAATCGTAATTCACACCCCAGATTGTGATGCCAACACAGTCGCTACAGTCCCATTAGTTTTCATTGCAGCCTCATTAGTGATTAGCACCAGCGGCTAACAATTAGCGGCTAACAAGATTTACGCCCAACTTGCTAAGAAAAGATAAACTAGCTGTTTGCAGATGTAAGAAACACAAAATGAAACTATAAAAATGTACATTACACACGGCGTATCACATTCAACAAACCAAACATTCAAATACTGTTACAGAAGGTAAAGTAAAAACCCAAACTGGTCCGTGCATCAACACCGGCATTTCGTAAAATCCGTTATACCGCCCAGCCCTAGTCTTTAAAGAATAATGTCATTCATGAATTTCGGTGAACATAGTCTAATGGACAGACTTGGAAAAAGACAACTGCTGCACTTCTTTCATCCCAAGGCAAGCACTGTAGATCGGTTGCTAACAAATCACCCAAAAAATTAATGGAGGACACAGCTGGAAGACAAATTAGATAATTAAAGGTGATGTAGGATCATCCAGCACAGAGTGCTTATAAGCAGACTAGTGGGCTCACAAGCTGCTTTCCTGGAAAATTCTGCATGCCCGACATTATGGATTATAAATATCCTGTGACAACAGAGCAGAAGCCAGATACCTTTCCCAGGCAGGCAGGCCGACTCAGCAGTCCATGACATGCTCCAAACTTCCTGCCATGTCAACAAACTGTGATCTAGTGCCAAATCACCCTCATGTCCCGTGTCCTGCAAGCTACTGAGACGTGCAAGCAATGAGAGAAGTATTACCTCATTCCAGTGCCAGAGAAAAATGCATAATGTAGTATACAGAAAATGTTGATGTCAACATTAACCAAATAGCAATAAGATACACAAGACTGAGGAATTCACACAGATACACCTATGTGTCTGAATTCACACAACTACAAATCAGTAGGTGTCTGGTTAGACTGTAAACTCTCCTTCCAGACTCACATTAAGCATCTCCAATACAAAATTAAATCTAGAATCAGCTTCCTATTTCGCAACAAAGCATCCTTCACTCATGCTGCCAAACATACCCTTGTAAAACTGACTATCCTACCGATCCTTGACTTCGGCGATGTCATTTACAAAACAGCCTCCAACACTGGATGTAGTCTATCACAGTGCCATCCGTTTTGTCACCAAAGCCCCATATACTACCCACCACTGCGACCTGTATGCTCTCGTTGGGTTGGCCCTCGCTTCATATTCATTGCCAAACCCACTGGCTCCAGGTGATCTATAAGCCTGCCAGGTAAAGCCCAACCTTATCTCAGCTCACTGGTCACCATAGCAACACCCACCCGTAGCACGTGCTCCAGCACGTATATTTCACAGGTCATCCCCAAAGCCAACTCCTACTTTGGCCGCCTTTCCTTCCAGTTCTCTGCTGCCAATGACTGGAACGAATTGCAAAAATCACTGAAGCTGGAGACTCATATCTCCCTCACTAACTTGAAGCATCAGCTGTCAGAGCAGCTTACCGATCATTGCACCTGTACACAGCCCATCTGTAAATAGCCCACCCAACTACTTCATCCCCATATTGTTATTTCTTTTTTTGCTCCTTTGCACCACAGTATCTCTACTTGCACATCTATCACTCCAGTGTTAATGCTAAATTGTAATCATTTTGCCACTATGGCCTATTTATTTCCTTACTGTACCTCCCTAATCTTACTACATTTGCACACACTGTATGTAGATTTTTTTATTGTGTTATTGACTGTACGTTTGTTTATCCCATGTGTAACTCTGTGTTGTTTGTGTCGCACTGCTTTGCTTTATCTTGGCCAGGTTGCAGTTGTATATGAGAACATGTTCTCAACTGGCCTACCTGGTTAAATAAAGGTATAATAAAATAAATAAATAAACAGCTTCTCTTTCTCAATCCATAGAAGACAAGCAAAATAGCAAATCCTTAAAATAGAACGGTAGGTTATCAAGGCTGCACTGCAATTCAAGTGAAATACAGTATGTATGAGTACATTTACACCTAAAAGGACCCATAACCACCAACATGTGAAATTAATAGGAGCACATCAAATTGGGTGACAAACTGAATATACAGAACCAGTTAAAAGTTTGGGCTCACCTACTTATTCCAGGGTTTTTCTTATTTCGTTTTTTACAATTTTCTACATTGTAAAATAACAGTGAAGACATCAAAACTATGAAATAACACATATGGAATCACGTAGTAACCAAAAAAGTGTTAAACAAATCGAAGTAGCCAACCTTTGCCTTGATGACAACTTTGGACACGCTTGGCATTCTCTCAACTAGCTTCATGAGGTAGTCACCTGGAATGCATTTCAATTAACAGGTGTGCCTTGTTAAAAGTTAATTTGTTGCATTTCTTTCCTTCTTAATGCGTTTGAGCAAATCAGTTGTGTTGTGACAAGGTAGGGGGTGGTATACAGAAGAAAGCCCTATTTGGTAAAAGACCAAGTCCATACATTGGAAAGAACAGCTCAAATAAGCAAAGAGTAACGACAGTAGAGGTCGACCGATTATGATTTTTTGACGCCGATACCGATAATTGGAGGACCAAAAAAGGCCGATACTGATTAATCGGCCTATTAATTTATTTATTTATTTGTAATAATGACAATTACAACAATACTGAATGAACACTTTCATTTTAACTTAATATAATACATCAATAAAATCAATTTAGCCTCAAATAAATAATGAAACATGTTCAATTTGGTTTAAATAATGCAAAAACAAAGTGTTGGAGAAGAAAGTAAAAGTGCAATATGTGCCATGTAAAAAAGCTAACGTTTAAGTTCCTTGATCAGAACATGAGAACATATGAAAGCTGGTGGTTCCTTTTAACATGAGTCTTCAATATTCCCAGGTAAGAAGTTTTAGGTTGGTTATTATGTATGTGTGTGTGTGTGTGTGTGTGTGTGTGTGTGTGTGTGTGTGTGTGTGTGTGTGTGTGTACACAAGTGTTAAACTTCAAGAGCATTGGAGCATTAGGAGCATTTACAACAACTGTGTTGTTTATGGTGAAAATGCTATTAAAACATTCTGATGTAAATAATTGTGTGTTTCTGTCACTTACACTCAAAGCATAGTATACCTGTAACTCAATGTACTGCTTTTTAAATGGAAAAATCTTTCTTTAGGGCAGAATTTGAGCAAATATTTTTTGGGGATAATAATGTTTTACTGTCACATACACCGGATAGGTGCAGTGAAATGTGTTGTTTTACAAGGTCAGCCATGCCATTAAATCTTCATTATTTTAGTCGTTTTTTACCTTTATTTAACTAGGCAAGTCAGTTAAGAACAAATTCTTATTTTCAATGACGGCCTAGGAACAGTGGGTTAACTGCCTGTTCAGTGGCAGAACGACAGATTTTTACCTTGTCAGCTCGGGGATTTGAACTTGCAACCTTGCGATTACTAGTCCAACACTCTAACCACTAGGCTACCCTGCCGCCCCGTTTGACAGCCTTAGTATTTATTCCTCATGTCACAATTTATTTATATTTTTTATCTGTATCTTTAACTCTGCATTGTTGGAAAAGGACCGTAAGTAAGCATTTCACTGTTAGTCAACACCTGCTGCTTACGAAGCATGTGACAAATAAAATTTGATTTGATTTGGAACTGAGGTAATGAGACACAGGGAATACTAAGTAAAGACCACCATCTAGTGGTAAGACGACACAACTACATCAAAGGACAAAACGTTCTTCAGTGAAAATCAGTATCCCAGACATCTTCACCAACTTTGATGCAAGTTTTACCTCTGATAGACATTTTGGACTTGACACGCAATTGCTGACACCTAAACTAATGCACACAATTCATCAGATTTGTATAAATGTATGTGATAATCAATAACTTAACTTTCAATACAGTCACTTGTCAATACAACTGTAAAATATATAGAAAAATATAATTCAGACTGTGTGGCAACTGCCAACACAGTAAAAGGGTGGTTTCAGTGGAGGACAAAAACAACTACTGCAGGCTGTCTGCAACATTCCAATAAATCTGACCCTTTTTTTTTAAAGAACTGACTTCTCGCCCTCCCTGTGGTGCAGCTACACCACTAGAAATGTTTTTCCCCAGGGGAAATATTTTTTACCAAAAAGCCAAGTCTATGACAGGCAACCAAGACAAATGATGGCAACGCAACTTACAGCCCTTACCCCAAGAATGGGAGGATTGTTGTTGGGAAGTTCCTCAGGTTCTTACTCATTCTTCTGTGCTTTTGTTTCAGGCTCTGCCAGTCAGGCTTCCTTCCTGGACACCCTAGCAGTAAAAATTAGACCAGACTGCTGGCTCTTTTTGTTTTTTTCTGCAAAGCTCAGGGTATTGCAGATTTTGTTTGCAGAGCTGCACACCCCCTCACCCTTCAATCACTCCTCCCCGAAAATGATCCTCCTCGCCCTGAGTCATTCATGTAAAATTATAGCCCCCCTTTTCCTGAAAATAAGTGAATTTCACCTCCCTTGTACCAGTGACATAACACTGAGGCCTAGAGATGATAGACTGAGTGCAAAGTCGGCAGTGTTTTTCCACTGTCAGGCCACTGTTACACCAGCGTTTGTAGCGTTTGTCATTGTGTATCAGTGTACATATCCATGCATAACAGTCTAGTCACTACAAGAAAATCAACTGTCGTAAAAATCCTCAATTACTGATATGGTGCACTGCAGTAATGCTTTTACTGAAACAATGCAACTTCAATATGTGATGGCTTGGTACTGCTGAAGTCAAATACTGACAGTATAGAAATGCTACAATCATGTAATAAACTAACTGTCCTGCGCTGTCCAGGTAGCTAAGTGTGCCACACATTTGATTTAAAAGTAACGTTAACAGCTTCTGTTCTGTCCAATGTGGCTCTCTAGATCTTCTACTATTGTACTCATGAAAATAACGAACTGTGTATTTTACATTGTTTAGCTAGCCACAATACATTAAGTCACATACCAAATAACTCAAGAGGATTGGTCATGAAAGTTCTGACATCAACACGTGGTTAAAAAAACCACTGGTTTAGCTAGCTACTTACCACCTGCCATTGTTGCGACCTCAGTCTTAGCTCGAAGAGGTGATACAGATAGTCGCAGTAGTTTGCCTTGTCCTAGGAAACAACTGTAACCTTACTGTAGCTGAGTTGTTTTTCTCAGACGTCCCGAGTACAGCCTTCTAACAACTTCTCAATAGTAACTAGCTTGCTAGCGAGCTAGTTTTGTTAGCTCCAACTGACCAGTCATAAGAAAATGTGGAAATATTCCAGAAATGTGAATTTATTGTCTAGCTATAGACACATCTATTTTCTTTAGTAAATATATTTCTCCCACCGAATGTATATCTCATATCATCAGCTAGCTATGTTAACTAAACAATAAGATGTGTGTTTTTGTTTGTTTCGTGTGTGACTGAAGACTACCATTTGGCTGCACTTTTGACGGGGGAATTTATTAGCGGTTTTGACGTCATGTAAAACAAATAAAAAAAATCACATACAGAAAAAAGTGGAGAAAGTTTTAAAGGGGCAGTGTTAATTAGTTGTGCACAGGTCAGAAGTCAAGTAGTCCCACTAGTAGTCCATGGCTTTAAAACAAATAATCGGATACATTTTAAACTTTGTTTGACAAGTGGTTCTGAAAGGTTATGACATTAGCTTTCAAATTATATATAATATAGTGCATTCGGAAAGTATTCAGACCCCTATACCTTTTCAACACTTTGTTATATACAGCCTTATTCTAAAATAGATTAAATCGTTTTTTCCCTAAATTTATATAAAGAAAATAAAAAGGAAATATTACATTTACATAAGTATTCTGACTCTTTACTCAGTACTTTGTTGAAGCACCTTTGGCAGCGATTACACCCACGAGTCTTCTTGGGTATGACGCTACAAGCTTGGCACACCTGTATTTGGGGAGTTTCTCCCATTCTTCTCTGCAGATCCTCTCAAGCTCCGTCAGGTCTCTCCAGAGATGTTTGATCGGGTTCGAGTCCGGGCTCTGGCTGGGCCACTCAAGGACATTCAGAGACTTGTCCCGAAGCCACTCCTTCGTTGACCGTGGGGGCTTTACTTGGATCATCGTGCTCTAGCGACTGCTTGTGGCGGGCCGGGCGCCTGCAGGCTGACCTGTGTTGTAAGTTGAACGGTGTTTCCTCCGACACATTGGTAAGGCTGGCTTTCGGGTTAAGCGGGCAGGTGTTAAGCAGCACGGTTTTGCGGGTCATGTCTCATGTCGCATGACTCGACCTTCGCATCCTGAGGCCGTTGGGTAGTTGCAGTGATGAGACAAGATCAAAATTGGGGAGAAAAAGGGGTAAAAAAATAATAATAATAAAAGAATAAGGCTGTAATGTAACAACATGTGGAAAAAGTGAAGTAGTCTGAATACTTTCCAAATGTAGAACCAATTTTGAAAGCATCAGCTATAACTATTGTTTAAAAATTATGCATATTGTGCCATTGACATTAGAATGTTGGAAGCTTAGCCATAAAATTCCATGTAATGGGGCAGCTGTTTTTGGATTGTAACTTTGGTGATAGATGCACCAGATTTCACACAAACAGCTAGAACAGGGCTTTAAAAAGATTTGGGCCATCAGGGCCATCACAGAATTCACTTATTAACCCACAGAAGACTTACCCAATATGCCTGCCAAACACCTCAATGGGGTCTTGGACAATTTCGCATTACCATACCTGTATAAAATATAATTGCAGTATGCCCCAAAATATCTTAAAATGTTCATAGTGGGCCTCCCGAGTGGCACAGTGGTCTAAGGCACTGCATCACAGTGCTAGCTGTGCCACTAGAGATTCTGGGTTTGAGTCCAGGCTCTGTCAAAGCCGGCCGCGACCGGGAGACCCATGGGGCGGCGCACAATTAGCCCAGCGTCGTCCGGGTTAGGGGAGGGTTTGGCCGGCATAGATGTTCTTGTCCCATCGCGCACTAGCGACTCCTGTGGCGGGCCGGGCGCAGTGCACGCTGACACGGTCGCCAGGTGTACGGTGTTTTCTCCGACACATTGGTGTGGCTGGCTTCCGGGTTAAGTGGGCATTGTGTCAAGAAGCAGTGCGGCTTGGTTAGGTTGCATTTCGGAGGGCGCAAGGCTCTCAACCTTCACCTCTCCCAAGTCCATACGGGAGTTGCAGCAATGAGACAAGACTGTAACCACCAATTGGATACCACGAAATTGGGGAGACAACGGGGTAAAAACATTTTTTTTTTTAAGGACAAGAAAAACTTACGAGAAGAAAAAAAAAATCATGGTGGTGAGTCAACCATGAGTCAGGTGTGCCAGATATAAAGCTGCCAATGGATGACATCACTGCACCTCAATCCACCTCAAACACCCTCAGATGAACAGTAATTCATATTGCACAAAATGAGGCCAGAATCCTGAGGCTAGAATAGTAAGATAGTGTAGCATCCACTCTTCCTCACTCACTTAAAGGCTCTGTAATACTTTCCCAGGCATTTCTCCCACTCAGACAAGTAGGGCAGAAAGACACACACAAAATATTATCTATTTATAGTCTATATATGTTGTAGCCTGCACATAGTGACACAGTTTTTTAGTTTTTTTGGTTAAAGAGTTGGATGAGATGTGAATGAACATATTTAAAACTTGTCTAGTGTCCACCTCAGTCACTCTCAGATTAACTCAAGTAGTTCATACTGAACAGTGTCCTGGGGATAGTTGGATGTGCATTTATCCAATCACCCTCTTACTTCCTACTTACTTTCAAGGGTCTAACTGGCGGACTAGTCACTCAGGTGAGCAGAGAGGGAAGAGCTATTCTGAAAGAGGGGTGGACTAGTATCATTACACTTGTTCCCTGCTACTGTACCACCAGCACTGCACTGCACACCCCGGCACCTCTCAACCAGCGCCCCTCTCACAGTAAGTGGCCATCTGCTGGCCTAAGCTGTGGCCCAAGATTTAACAGGGGCTTCTGGATAATCTTGTCAACAGATCAGCTACACCAGGCCAATCCCATGATAAAGTAGGTAGCATATAGTCAAAGATCGAAGGGTCAGAATTAGAAAGGGACAACGGAATTGGAGGATGCCCTAATTAGCAACCCAATGTCTGGCTTTTTGTCTTCATTCAGCACAGTTAGAGCCACCTACCTAGTTGGTTAACCACAACTACAGTGCCACTCCATTTGAGTTTGTTCACATAAAGTATGCAACGCTATATCAGGTGTATGAAGCATTTTTACATTAGAATGACCTTTGTTACTCTGTTACAACCAAGGCCGGTCAAACAGTAGCTAACTGTTCATAGCTCTTTTGTTTTGTCGCAGAGTTGGAGTTCACTACATGCAAAGTTTTGGAGATGAAAATTCCTAACAAAATACATGTATAAAGAACAGATCTTTCAATTAGGCACATGCAAGCACAGAAGGCACTGTGCACAGAAGGCACACTGCTGAGTACAGTAAATCTCTGTGCTGACCCATGACACAGTTTTCTGAGATGAGTGAAATCTCCCTCTGTTCACATTGTCTCTCTCCTCATCTGAGTGTAAAAGGCCAGTGACGTATGATTTATTGTAAGTGGTAGAGCTTGACCAGAAAGGCAAAACTGTTGTTTAATGCCTTCTATCCTCAACAGATCACTCAGCCCGTGCCAGGAAACGAGACCTGATGCCTTTTAAACTCTCCATCCTTCACCAGCATAGTCACAAAGCTAAGGTCTTACATTGTAGAAATGCCTTATGATCACATGGCCTTCAGTCAAATCCCAAAGTGACAAATAATGTATTTTCATGGCTCAGATTTGCATGCCAATTGTCACTGGCCATAGAACAAAAAGAACACCTGACACCATCTATTTTTGAGTCATACTTGACAGAAGCTGGGCGAGCTAAATTGTGCAAGAGGAAGTCAACTTGGAACATCCATATGTTCTCTATTTCTAATCCACCCATCTCTTTCTAAATCCAATGGAGTTTGCCATTTTTAACCTTCACTTTTGCCCTCTGATTCATCCTAATTGGATCTAACGGTTCCCATGGGAACGCCAGAAAAAGCCCTACCCAATCCCAACCTGACTGCAAGACGTCAGGTTTAGCATGGGGGAATTAGGGAGGGCTAACACCAGAGAGGACAGCTTCCCTTATTCCCCAAGCAGTGATTGTCTGACTGTGTCAGTATACATCTCCGGTGCCCTCTTCCTCCAGTCACCAACCACAGACTGAGGCCAGGATCCCCTGTTCCCAGCCCCCACCTCTTCCTCCCTCTGTCCCCGTCTCCCAGTGCACCCCTCAGACGCCGGGAGCGGCCGGCCGCATTTCCGTACCACACAGGATCTTGGCTTGAAAGAGTGATTAAAAAAAAGAAAAAAATGGGAGCCGGAGGAAGTGTCGAAGACAAGGCATTAGCCGCAAAGTCCAAGGAGCTGGAAAAGCAGCTGGCGGAGGATGCAGACAAAGAATCCAAGACAGTCAAGCTTCTGCTGCTTGGTAAGGAGCTGTTGTGTGTGTGGGGCTTCTTCTGAAAGTGCAGAAAAGTAGAATGGGGCCCTCAACTGGCTTATGGTCTGTTAGCATATAAACCTGAACAGTGTCTGACGCAAATGCTTAGGATAAGCATAATCTTCTTTAAAAAACTGGAAAAAAGATATTGGTTGGAGATGAGAAACTACAGTATGTGCCCTGTTCTTGGAGAAATATTCACACCGCTTTTTTTCTTGTCAAAGTTGGGGGGCATTGTATTGGAAATTGCACAGCAATAAAAGTTACAAATAGTTTAAGTTTGAGGTTTTGCGATGAGGCAGCCATACCAACCTGTATGAGCTTAAGCATAATATAAGATTTACATTGGTAGGTTACACTAATGACAATATTTGTGAATATTCACTGGTGAAGTTGGCATAGTTGTTGTGAATTCTTTAACACTTTGATATGGTCACTTGATCGATGGAACTCTTTTCTCAAGGTCATTCTGGAACATTTTCAGTAGCTAAATAGAGGCTCTTGTGGAAACACCTCTGAAATGATCAGAATTTGGATAAATGTAATACGCTTTTCCATTTGTGTAACACTTCCAGACTTGTGGAAACTTGCCAATGCTGAAATGGTACATTCAAAAACGGGCTTAACCTATTAGGAATATTCAAATCAGGACTCTAGCGTTGGTCCTGATATTGTATCTAAGTCTCAGGTATATATGAAAAGAGCTTAACAGTAAAAGTTATTAAAGTAGTTCATAATCTGTTATACTGTATTGGTGTTCTGTCTTTCCACATTTACTATATTTGCACATTCAACATGACCCATGTCACTACAACACAGTCTGGATGCAAACAGATAAACATGTCAAGCTGAAAGTAGCTTACATTAAATCAGATAAGCCCAAGAGTGACTGCTGCTGTTACCTCAAGACTGAGATGAGAAATCGTAGGGCTTGTGAGGTCAGAGGTGTAAAAAAACACCATAGTAAAAGGCAATAACATTTCTATTGACTGAAACATCAAGTTTTCTCATACTGACATAATCTGTATGACAGTCATTACTGTAGTATAGGGTGTATGGGATAATTTAATGTTTCTCAGCAGCAATAAAGTTAATAGCTGAGTAAGTTCACCTGAATGGAACGTGTTGATTCATAACTAGGCTACTAGAAGGGAAGTTGTAAGTCTATTTCTATATTAGTGACATCAATATACATTTTGATCCTGAGAAAGGTCTGGAAAGTGTAAAATATGGAGCGCTACTTAGCAGGGAATCAGATTAGTGTTAATGTTTGGTTCTGAAAGGATTGGAAGAGCCCTATGTTGTCTTCATAGGTTATGAAACCAGGCTTATATATTTCTGTATAAATGGCCAAGGTTATGAATGTCGACATATTAGATGCATTTTTTCAATACAGTATGTAAAACAATGAGCTGTAGATACGTGTCATGAGCTCTGCTTATAAATAGCTTTGTGAGAGTTCAGGGGCAGGATTTAGTAAGCTTTTCTCATAGGATCATGGTAACCCAATTATGCTTTCTTTCCTGCCACTTAGACTCCCTGTAATCATTTCTCTAGCACTGGGTTACAACATGGCCCCACCTTGCAAAATGCATTATCAAATGCTAATTAGTAATGTCACAGAGACAAAAAAGTAAGGGCCAAGCTAATTGACAAGGGCCAAATAGAGCAATTCTGCAATTCTGAGGAGCCAAATACAACAAGTACCAAGCCACTAAAAGGTTGCAGACTATAGAGTCAACAGAGGACTACCAGAGAAAGTCAGTTGGGTCAACCATCAGATTAACCAGAGCAAGCAGCAACAAAAGCTCACTAGGATCAATTACAGGAGCCAATTACTATCTGGGCCATAGATCATGCATTTACAATAATGGAGCAAGAACGTCCACCTGAGTTTACAACAGATCAAAGATGCAGATGTTACATCCTGTACACCATAACCCCTGTCTACACCCTTCACTAACAGTAAATAGGGGCCATGGTCCACATTTTAAACTAAACCAATGAGATACAGTGGCAGCTGAAGCAATTGGTCAAATATTGACACATTGCAAAAGTGAAGTCCTGTGAAATGGCTGACCCACAATCCAGTTGGCAGTACTGCAACCATAACATTTTGAGTTGAGGCTCTGTGGACGAAAAACAGCAATTAAATGCCATCAATCCTCATGTCTCCTGTTGCTCCTGCAGAACACAACACAGATGCAACACAGCCAACTCTCTGGCAGAACTATGGAGTAACAATTACTAAACACAAAGTTGTTCTGCATTTTGAATGACATGTATGTGAAACATCTCTAACATCTCTATCCATCTCTAACATCTGGGGTGGCAGCGTAGCCCAGCGTAGCCTAGTGGGGTTGTTCTGTTGTTCTGCTCCTGAACAAGGCAGTTAACCCACTGTACCTAGGCTGTCATTGAAAATAAGAATTTGTTCTTAACTGACTTGCCTAGTAAAAATAAAATATTACTTTTGTCATATTCAACAACATTTGCTGTCAGAGCATGTCTTGGGTGCAAGAACAGTGACTACTCAACCCTTGCTTAAAAAGAAAGAAGCAATTGAACATTGCCTTGGCAGAAGGACATTTTCTGTAGCTCCATGGGTGAGCCACTTTATCTGATACACGGTGCCATCTTCTGGTTCTAAGTTGAAGTTGGGAGATGCTTCAGGTATCAATGACAGATTAGTATTTACAGTATTATTAGGCCAACAGTTTATTTCTGTGTCAGCCCATTTTAGTATTTTCTTTTATCGGGAGGTAGGGATTCAAGAGATAGGTATGAGTTTAAACTAGGTCTCTGTTTATTTAAAGCAGTTTTAAAACGAGATTGGTGTTGAAGTTTTTTTACAGGATGAAAATATATTTGGCTTTTTGGGAAACATGGAACCTCAAGATACCATCAAAACAACCATGAAATCAGAGATGCAATTGCTTACAGCCATTTGGCACAAATAAAGCATGGATTAGTGAAGACGTGTTGCAGAGACAGCCCATTAAGCACGGATCGACACTACGTTTTGGACATCTTGTTTAGGTCCTGTCCGGACCAGCGATCTTTTACTTTGTGTGGTCCGGACAGCCTTGATTTCAACGTCGGACTGGACCGAATCTTAATGGACAATACATTACAGTACAATACATAACATCTAAGTATAGTACAGTACAATAGAGCACAGCAGAGCTCAGTACATTACAGAACAGAAAATAAAAGTACAGTACAGTAGAGCACAGTAGAGTGAAGTACAGCAAAGTACAGTATAATGCGCTCTACTCTAATGTTCTCTACTGAACTAAACTGTACTCTACTGAATTAAACTGTACTGCACTGTGCCCTACTCTACTGTAATCTACTGAATAAAACTACCGTCCTGTACCATACTGTACTCTACTTTGCTGTACTGGGCTGTTCAAACTTCTGAAACATGACCTAAACATCTATCTGTTCAGATTTCACATTTGTATTTGTTTGGGTGCCGAGTTTATTAGAATAATACCCAGCAAGGTATGCAAGTGTTTGTTTTTACATTTACATTTTGGTCATTCAGCAGACGCTCTTATGCAGAGTGCATTCAACCACGGTAGATAAACAACAACATATCACAATCATAGCGACAACAAAAAAGATCTGTAACTGTTGCTGAGAATGTTATTGTAGTTGAAGTGGTCTGTTGGATAATTCTGTAGGTTGGACTACTTTGAACTCGCCTGTCTGACTTGACCCATGTCACTCACAGCGCAGGAAGAGTTGTGACACACATTAACATTTGTTAATGCAATATTTGTTCAGAAAATGCGTGACGGGTTTGATTGGTTCTCTCAAATGTTTTTTTGTTGAAAATCCAACTGTTGTAATAGAAGGGGGTGGAGCTTAGAGGCTGTGTGTGACTGAGCAAGTGGGTGTTTGTGAGAAAGACACAAAGGAGAGCCAACCAGTAAAAGCACAGCCACCTTTCATTATTGGCACATTGTGCTGACAACATCAAAAGAGACATTCAAGACTCAGAAGTCAGGAGGACTTTGAGAGTTAGGTGTTAGCCAGACAAACTTTGAACATCGTCGTTGCCAGTTTTAAAGCTTTTGATCTTCAGTTGGCTCCTCCTTCCTTTATGGATTTTAAAATAATTATTGTGATATAATGCTTACTTCATTGTGCAGCGGAAATTTGTCCATAGAATCAATGACCAAAAAATACGTATTTTCACATCTGTAAATTATGTATTTTCAACTTTCATTCAGAACCAAACATGAACCAGATTTCAACATCCATAAAATATGTATTTTCAAAGTCCGGAAAATACAGTACCAGTCAAAGGTTTGGACACAGCTACTCATTCAAGGGTTATTATTTTATTTTTTTTACTATTTCCTACATTGTAAATAATAGTCAAAACTAGTCAAAACTATGAAATAACACATACAGAATCATGTAGTAACCAAAAAAGTGTTAAACAAATCAAAATATATTTTAGATTCTTCAAAGTAGCCACCTTTTGCCTTGATGACAGCTTTGCACACTATTGGCAATCTCTCAACCAGCTTCATGAGGAATGCTTTTCCAACAGTCTTGAAGGAGTTCCCACATATGCTGAGCACTTGTTCCTTCACTCTGCGGTCCAACTCATCCCAAACCAGCTCAATTGGGTTGAGGTTGGGTGATTGTGGAGGCCAGGTCATCTGATGCAGCACTCCATCACTCTCCTTCTTGGTCAAATAGCCCTTACACAGCCTGGAGGAGTGTGTTGGGTCATTGTCCTGCTGAAAAATAAATGATAGTCCCAGTAAACCAGTTGGCATGGCATATCGCAGCAGAATGCTGTGATAGCCATGGTGGTTAAGTGTGCCTTGAATTCTAAATAAATCACAGACAGTGTCACCAGAAAAGCACCTCCACACCATCACGCCTCCTCCTCCAAGATTCACAGCGGGAACCACACATGCGGAGATCATCTGTTCACCTACTCTGCGTCACAAAGACACGGCGGTTGGAACCAAAAATCTCAAATTTGGACAACTCAGACCAAAGGATAGATTTCCACCAGTCTAATGTCCATTGTTTGTGTTTCTTGGCCCAAGCAAGTCTTCTTATTTTTGATGTCCTTTAGTAGTGGTTTCATTGCAGCAATTCGACCATGAAGGCCTGATTCACGCAGTCTCCTCTGAACAGTTCATCTTGAGATGTGTCTGTTACTTGAACTGTGAAACATTTATTTGGTCTGCAATTTCTGAGGCTGGTAACTCTAATGAACTTATCCTCTGCAGCAGAGGTAACTCTGCGTCTTCCTTTGCTGTGGTGGTCCTCATGAGATCCAGTTTCATCATAGCGCTTGATGGTTTTTGCGACTGCACTTGAAGAAACTTTAAACGTTTTTGACATTTTCCGTATTGACTGACCTTCAAGTTTTAAAGTAATGATGGTCTGTCGTTACTCTTTGATTTTTTGAGCTGTTCTTGCCATAATATGGACTTGGTCTTTTACCAAATAGGGCAATCTTCTGTATACCACCCCTACCTTGTCACAACACAACTGATTGGCTCAAATGCAATAAGAAGGAAAGAAATTTCACAAAATTAACTTTCAACAAGGCACTCCTGTTAATTGAAATGCATTCCAAGTGACTACCTCATGAAGCTGGTTGAGAGAATGCCAAGAGTGTACAAAGCTGTCATTAAGGCAAAGGGTGGCTACTTTGAAGACTCAAATATAAAATATATTTTTTATTTGTTTAACACTTTTTTGGTTGCCACATGATTCCATATGTGTTATTTCATAGTTTTGATGTCTTCACTATTATTCTACAATGTAGAAAATAGTGCAAATAAAGAAAAGCCCTGGAATGAGTAGGTGTGTCCAATCTTTTGACTGGTACTATACACATTTTCAACTTTCATTCAAAACCGAAAATTAACCCGATTTCAACGTCTGGAAAAAACACATTTTCACCTTCTATTTAAAGGATGGGCAACTGGCTGTTTTATTGTCACATACATTGGATAGGTGCAGTAAAATGTGTTGTTTTACAGGGTCAGCCATGGTAGTACGGCACCCCTGGAGCCTTGCTTAAAGGCACATAGATTTTTCACCTCTCGTATTCAAACCAACGACCTTTCTGTTACTGTCCCAACGCTCTAACCGCTAGGCTACCTGCCGCCCTAATAGTAGAATACAGGTGCACAATTTGGAAATTTGGTTGTGCATCAGAGTTTTCCTATTGTTATGTCAGTCACTGACAGTCACTCAGTTAGCTAAACATTTTAGTCTAGCCGGCTATCTAGTTAGTCTAGCCGGCTATCTAAACGTAGTAATCATGGTTGAATTACCGACCGGTGGGCCCTCATTGATTTTGTTAGTCACTTTCACTCAGATATAATATAAAAAACTGGAAAATTGTCTCTCCACCCTATGGCAACGTGTATAATTGCAAAATAAATGCTGTAAAACTGCAAAAATACATCTCCGCCCCATGGCAAAATGTGTAGAATTGCAGCAAACTTGCTTTAAAATTGCAACACGTTCTCAATGCCCCATGGCAAAATGTGTAGAATTGCAGGAAATTAACTCATTTTTGTCTCTACGCTGTCAAGAGGGGGTCCACTAAAATGTTTTGCTCACAAGGTGGAGAGGTCAACAAAATTCCACTTAGTACCCCCAAAAGGCTATAGGGTTGGCTCTGACTGCATGTGTGGGTATGAATGTGGGTACACAGACCCGTGAGCCACTGCGGCTCCTCATGATGAGTTTTCCTGGAGGCCCCCACCCCCATCAAAGTTGCCTATCCTTGGTTCAGAACCTAAAATGTACCAAACTTCAACGTCTGGAGAGAATACGTCTTTTCAACATAATTTTGCCTACTGGGAGGCTTCTGGTTAATACCTTAAACCTTTACCTACACATGAGTAAGAGAATAAGCAGCAACAGAGTGTAGAGGTAAACCAACCATCCTGCAGAAATTAAACAGTTGTGATAACTGACATCAGGTCAAGAAGACAGAGCAGTGACGTCTTCGCTTATCGGACAATCCTCTGAAAGGCTTTTCAACCCCAGGCCTCCTTACCCAAGGCCTCTAAAATCCCTCCATTTAGCCCTGAGCTAATAAGGTCACTGGCCTCTGCTAAACCATTGGGACAGATGTCAATCACATTAGCCATAAACCCTTTCATACACCCAATTCAAAATAGTTAGGAATCTTAGATGGCCCCCTTGAGGTGGCGTGTGGAACAACAAATCAGCTCGTGGTGACAATCTTGTTTGATATAAACCCAGAGTGAAATTAGCTTACTGGTATTATCACATAAAAAGTCACTGCTCATCTAAGTCTGCCCTATGGCCCAGAACTTGTTTACTCTATTCCCATTCCCCCCACTAAGTGTGTTGTTACAGTTCATGCAGAGAAATGGGCCAAGCTGTTAGTGTAGTGTGTAATGGGAAATATCCTATCGGATATGCAATGATACAAATGCAACAACAACATGCAGAAACAAAGCTAAACACAAAACAGAAGATCATGATAGAACGGATGTGAAAGAACTGTAACTGTCACTTTTGCAACACCACTGAATGCTTGTCATTTCATGTGTCTAAAAGCACTGGATCTGTGGCAATGGAGGGGATGGGCAACTGCTGAGGTTCCTCTTTCACTATGTGCCATCATTATAAATCTCTTTGCTTATGCTATGTTTCGGCCCTTGGGTTCCCTTTAACCAACTACAGGATGAATGATGATGTGTTTGTACTTGGGAAAGCCCTTGTAACATATCTACTTCTTATTTTGTTTTACCAGGTGCTGGTGAGTCTGGGAAGAGCACAATTGTTAAGCAAATGAAGTGAGTATAACAAAACAAACGCATTGCATCTCTCATTCCTCCTCACTCACATGCAGGAAACCTTGTCCAAATACTGTAACATCACTCTAAAAGGTGTAAACTGGGTGTTCAACAAGATGGACTAAGTTAATAGCTCATAATCATAACAAAATTAACCATAATAGAATAGATTGTGGTGGCTACAATTGACATGTACCCTTACAGAACAAAACACTTGCTGCAACAAGTACCATTTCTTTCCACTAGTGATTGTTGGTATGTATTTACTTGGACAGTGAAGATAAATGTTTAATTTGGCTCTATACTCCAGCATTTTGAATTTGAGATCAAATGTTTTCACCTTTTATTTTAGGGTATTTTCATACCTGTTTAGAAATGAATGCACTTTATGTATCGAGTCCCCACATTTGAAGCTGTCATAAGTACACTTTATATACACAAAAGTATTCAAATAGCCAAATGACCGAATTTGACTATTTCAGCCACACCTGTTGCTGATAGGTGTATAAAAAAATCAAGCACACAGTCATGCAATCTCCATAGACAAACATTGGAAGTAGAATGGCCTTACTGAAGAGCTCAGTTATTTTCAACACAGCACCGTCATAGGATGCCACTTTTCCAACAAGTCAGTTCGTAAAATGTATGCCCTGCTAGAGCTGCCCCGGTCAACTGTAAGTGCTGTTATTGTGAAGTGGAAACGTCTAGGAGCAACAACAGCTCAGCCGCGAAGTGGTAGGCCACAGAAGCTCACAGAATGGGACAGCAGAGTGCTGAAGCGTGTAAAAATCATCTGCAACACTCACTACAGAGTTCCAAACTGCCTCTCGACGCAACGTTAGCACAAGAACTGTTCACCGGGAGCTTAATGAAATGGGTTTCCATGGCCGAGCAGGCGGATACAAGCCTAAGATCACAATGTGCAATGCTAAGCTGGAGTGGTGTAAATCTCGCCGCCATTGGACTCTGGAGCAGTGGAAACGCGTTCTCTGGAGTGATGAATCCCGCATCACCATCTTGCAGTCCGACAAACAGATCTTGGTTTGGCAGATGCCAGGAGAACGCTACCTTCCCGAATGCATAGTACCAACTGTAAAGTTTGGTCGAGGAGGAATAATCGTCTGAGGCTGTTTTTCATGGTTTGGGGTAGGCCCCTTAGATCCAGTGAAGGAAAATCTTAATGCTACAGCATACAATGACATTCTAGACGATTCTGTGCTTCCAACTTTGAGGCAACAGTTGGGGAAGGCCCTTTCGTCTTTCAGCATGACAATGCCCCTGTGCACAAAGCGAGGTCCATACAGAAAAGGTTTGTCAAGATCGGTGTGGAAAAACTTGACTGTCCTGCACAGAGCCCTGACCTCAACCTCATTGAACACCTTTGGGATGAATTGGAACGCCGACTGCAAGCCAGGCCTAATCGTCCAACATCAGTGCCTGACCTCACTAATGATTGTGGCTGAATGGAAGCAAGTCCCCGCAGCAATGTTCCAACGTCAAGTGGAAAACCTTCCCAGAAGAGTGGAGGCTGTTATAGCAGCAAAGGGGGGGGACCAACTCCATATTAATGCCCATAATTTTGGAATGAGATGTTTGACCAGCTTTGGTCATGTAGTGTATTTAAACAAATTCACTTATAGTGTATTGCATTTAGTCAAAAGTTTAGCATTTGGTCCCATATTCTTAGCATGCAATGACTACATTAAGCTTGTGACTACAAACTTGTTGGATGCATTTGCAGTTTGTTTTGGTTGTGTGTCAGAGTTACAGATGCACAAAGATCATGCCCCCAAAACATACCTCTCGCCATTACCAATAACAGGGGAGGTTCATATTTTTGGTGGGGTATAATATTTATGCTTCTTTTTCACTCATCATTATTCACTCATCATTAATGATTGTGTGTAATCATGGTAGCATCCACATTAATGTAGAAACATATTCTATTCTTACTTACAATAAAAGTGACTCCAAAATGACACAATACATTATTTACCATGCATTGCTTTTGGGCACAACAATCCAAAACACAACCAAAACAAACTGCAAATGTATCCACAAGTTTCATGTAGTCATTATAAGAGAATTTGTCCAAATACCATCAAATGGGAGGACTAGATACGTAACATGCTTTCATTTCTATACTGTAAAACAGATATATATGAATATATTCTCAATTAAAAAGTGACATTCTGTACTGTCACCTCATATGAAACATTTGATATCAAATCCAAAATGCTGGAGTAGAGCCAAATGAAAAGTTATCTTCACTGTCCGAATAAATACGTAGGGGAGTGCATAATGCCAGCTGTAATTACAACCAGACTGTTTTCTTCCTCTTGTGTTGGGTAGAATTCTCCATCAAGGTGGTTATACCAAAGAAGAACAATTGGAGTTCAGGGCGATCATCTATGGTAACATCCTGCAGTCTGCTCTGGCCATCATCAGAGGCATGGAGATGCTGTCCATTGACTTTGGATCACCAAAAGGAAGTGTGAGTCCCACTCTGCATCTTTAACCCCTTCTGATCCTCCAAACAGACAATGACACACACTGATAGACATTGACACACCGGCAGAAGTTTCGGTAATTGCACGTTATTCAAAAAGAAAGAACAACAATACATTGTTAGCTTAGCTAATTAGCTACTTTAGAATGGAAGGAAATTGAATTTTTAGTAGCGGTAAAACTCACCATTTGACTTCATGGTGCAGGAAGACGGGCAGAAGCTGTCCAACCTGTCAGACTCCATTGAAGAGGGCTCCATGCCCCCTGAGCTGGCTGATGTCATCAAGAGGCTGTGGAGTGACACTGGTGTCCAGGCCTCCTTCGAGAGAGCAGCCGAGTATCAGCTCAATGACTCTGCTGGCTAGTGAGTGTCACAGCAACTGTTATAGTCTGTTATGACAGTCATATCTTTGCTGGTACGTGTGAGAGTGATTATGTGGGCCTGGGGTGTGGATGTATGCTAAACTGAAATCTCGCTAAACAGCTACCTTGGAGAATTGGACAGAATCACAAAGTCTGATTACCTGCCCAATGAGCAGGATGTGCTGCGTTCTCGAGTCAAGACAACTGGTATCATCGAGGAGCAGTTCTCCTGCAAAGAGCTGCATTTCAGGTGAGGGAATGTTTGCCAAGCATGGGAGACCACAAGCGGCCAGTAGTGGATCTCTACATCCTTGTAGCGTGTTAATTCCCTTTGATCTTGAGTATGATTTTGCACAATCATCGGTTAAGTCTGTAAAGTCAGATGTTAACATCTCACTTCTTTAACCTCTCTTCTGACAGGATGTTTGATGTGGGCGGCCAGCGGTCGGAGAGAAAGAAGTGGATCCATTGTTTCGAGGGTGTAACCTGCATCATCTTCTGTGGAGCCCTCAGTGCTTATGACATGGTGCTCGTAGAGGACGATGAAGTGGTGGGTTTGGTTCTACAGTTGACCTCTGAAAGGTCCATTAGTTTGTAACAGTTGTGGCCCTTTATGTCCAAATGTACTTTTGTACTGTTTACTTCCAGTTCTCTTTTTTTGCTGTGATCCGTTTGGTAAAATTGAAAGAGCATCATGATTTCTGATTGTAACTGAAGAGTATTTTCTCCAGTCTGACTTTGAAGTAAACAATGGATTATTCAGTCACAAGGTTACAGAACTCTACTGCCCCATCACATGTTAAAGTCCCTAAGGACATAGCTCAAATGACTGAACAATATGATTGCTTCACAGTCCTATGCCTGATACCACCACCCCAGTTCAAGCACAGAAGACATGTAGAGTTGTGCTTGTGTGCTAGCCAAAGGCCCAAAATATGAAGCAAGATCATATCTTTGGTTTAAAGTAGTTATTATACTAATCCAGCTTGAGGGAGGATTGATGAAACAGAGATTGTTGGCACTTAACCTAACTTTCGTCCTCTTCTCCACAGAACCGTATGCATGAGTCGCTCCACTTGTTCAACAGTATCTGCAACCACAGGTTCTTCGCCACCACCTCCATTGTGCTCTTCCTCAACAAGAAGGATCTTTTTGAAGAGAAGATCAAAAAGGTCCACCTCAGCATCTGCTTCCCAGACTACGATGGTAAGAGTAACCACAAGTAAAAACAGCCTAGTACGATTTCCCACGAGCAGGAATGAAGGAAATGTTCTGTGTCTTCTTCTGCAATATGATGTAGCGGCAAGATACTAGACAACAATAGGTACTGTCAATTTCATCACCTACAATTTTAAACAAATGAGAACCACTTTATAAGCTGCCCGCTTTCTCTTCCACTAGGCCCCAACACGTATGATGATGCCAGTGACTACATCAAGAAGCAGTTTGAGGAGCTGAACATGAAGAAGGGTGTCAAAGAAATCTATTCCCACTTGACCTGCGCCACGGACACAAAGAACGTTGAGATTGTGTTCGGAGCCGTGACAGACATCATTATCAAAGAGAACCTAAAATCTTGCGGTCTGTTCTAAGCAGATACAAAGAGGTACAGTAGTTATTGCGTTGGTTCTTGAATTCCAAATCGACGCCTAGCCTGTACATAGACACTTCTACTAGATTTGGACAATCAGATAATAGACTTGTCTCAGACTAGGTGAAATTTTCACCATGATGGATACACCCATCCATTCTTTTCAGATTTAAAGTGCCTCAAGGGTAGGTTAAATTTGGAATTCAGCATCTTATTCTTTTGTTCTTTTTTTGCCTAAAATTTTTTTTAACTTTCTTCCTCACAGATTGTATTTTTTCCCCCTCATCCCTTCACTTGGATTCATGTTGAAGTTGAGCAGCAGAAGGCTTTGTAATATCATAAGACTCTTCAATTCTACACTATCCCTTCGTTCCTAACTCCCAACACCCTAAATTATGAGTAATGAAGGCAAACACTAAGAAAACAGCTCCTAACTTACTCCAAAGGGAGTCAACACACATGTCCAACAAATCGAACAAAGATGGCAACATGTTCCTCGCGGAGACAATGTGGATGATGTCCTTTAGATGGAAATGTGGATAAGAAGTCAGAAGAACAACCGAATGAACACGTTTGATATAGGTACTTTATTAGATAGTCTGGGTTATTTCTGGCTCTAAAATGGTTTGTGTTGAGGAAAGTGTATAAAGCTGCTCATGGAATCCAATTGATAAACTTATGAAAGGATACATTTTGAAGTGATCCATCTTACTCAACATGGTCAGAGTGAAGTTCTTTCCAGTAACATTGTTCTTGCCCAATGATTATCTAGTTCTGTTTGGATATGCTTACTGTTTCGCACCAGATGTAACACAGTAAAAAGTTATTCAGCTAATTTCAATCAGCGAGTTCAAATAGCTGGAATTTAAGAAAAAAAGTACCATCAAAACAAGTTAGCAATGTATTTTGTAAATAGGGGAACTTAAACATTAATATTCACATACATTATCAAAATGTTCAACATCAGTGACATGTTTAGTGATGTGCATGTATATTCCATTTTGACTACTGACAAATGAACCTGTAACTGACCGGTCTTGTGAAAGATAAACATTAAAAATAAAAATGTATACATAGCAACTGCAATTTCTGCATGTCATCATTCTTTGTATTTTTTTTACGAAGATGTGATGTGACCTTTAGGCCAAACAAAGTTGATTTACTGTTTAAAGGAATAAATTTTTTGAAAAGTGAGGGGAGCGAGCAAATAAAAATATGAACATGTAAAATAAAATGTCAACCCCTTGTAAAAACACTAAACAACCTTAATACAACACCTTACCAAGACATTTTGCCTTTTTGTATAATGGTTTTGGAATTGACACTCACAGGGACCACAGTTTGAGTCCTGGTCAGGGTACCCCCCTAATGAACTACATTGATGTCATGTTTTGTAGCCACGTGAGTGCTCGACTTGGACTGTTACCATTTAGGTGCAGGATACCTACAATACTATTGAACTAATATTCTATAAAGATGAACAAGAGCTCAAGCATTAGAACATTTGAGGTGCTGGTACTCAGCTCAGCTCCGGTGAGCTCCTGTCCAAGTCAAGCACATAATCCAAAAGGAAGGCTACAGGTCATCTTTTTTCCTAAAATTACTGTTTGCGATTTACAAATGATTACTTTGATTCACAGGATCCGATTCACCACGCTTGAACCGAATCCCAAATACTACAAGGGCAAAGTGAATCGTTTAAAATAATAAATACATTTTAAAAATGTGATTCGTATGAATTTAACCTTTAACTAGGCAAGTCAGTTAAGAACAAATTCTTATTTACAACAACGGCCTACCCCGGAAGACGCTGGGCTAATTGCGCGCCACCCTATGGGACTCCCAATCACGGCCGGATGTGATACAGCCTGGATTCGAACCAGGGACTGTAGTGACACGTTTAGCACTGAGATGCAGTGCCTTAGACCGCTGCGCGGTTGTCAACCACTGACTCGTACAACCTTGTGGAGAGATATATAATGCAAACAGTTCTATGACACTATATGATATTTACTGGTATAATAAGTCAAGTATTTTACAATCTTATGATTGTAATTGACACTACTGAATAATTAAGACAAGTTTGGTCCACATTCAATTTTAATGCAAGAAGGAACATTCAGTGTGTTCAATTGTTAAACTGTTAAAATGTCCAAATAGCAATTGTTTTTTGCTTGCTTATATATTTTGTAGGTTAACTATGTATTTTTTTTACAGTTTTTTTGTAACTTTCTACAGAAGCCCAGAGGACATATGAATAAAAATAAATTCCCTCCTTATGCCGAGATCATGACTTATGTATTTATCTCATGATTTCTACATAACAAAAGTTGTTTTGTCAAGATCACCAAAAGTAGCACACATCATCCATTCATGTGTGCAGATGCACGATAGCCACCTCATCAAGGAGCCCTGTGGCTGCGTTGATGGTAATGCGGGGCATTTAAGCCCTGAATGATGCCTGACAGGCAGCAGCGTCTCCCAGGCTGAGTGCCGCCCCGAAGACCACAGCCAATCTCATGCAAGAAACAACGCAACTAACTAGACTAGTCTTGTGAGCTAGCAAGCTAACTTGTTATCTTGCATAACTGGTGTATAATTATAAAAAAGCTAATTTAATATAACATTTACAATGAGTGATGTCCATTCCTGACAGGCTTCAATTTCAGCCTTAGAGGCTGATAAATCAGGATGCTGCCTTGTAGGCGGTTTCAGATGTAAGGTTCCTTGCAGACAGCCTACAAGGCAGCATCCTGACTGATCAGCCTCTGACACTACTACTGAATTTGATCGGCTGGCCAGGAATAGAGTGCACCCACTCTTGATCATATGCATAATGCACCAATTGCTCATCTGCCTGCAAGGAGATTTACCTATGAAACAACCTACAAGGCAGCATCCTGATGTTTCAGACTGAGGCTACTATTGAATCTGATTAGCCTGTCAGGATTAGAGCTCACCCACTCTGTAAATGTAAATATTATCCATAAAACAAAGTGCCCCTTACAATTATACACATATCAGTTATGCAAGCTAACAACCAGCATAGATAACAAGACTACCTAGCTAACTCGCTCACAAGACTAGCCAAGTTAGCTGCGTTGTTGCTTGCATGCGATTGGCTGTGGTCTTTGATGTGGCATACAGCCTGGGAGACAGGTGTCTGTCAGGCATCGTTCAGGGCTTAAATGCACCATGAGGGCTTAGCTGCCACATGAGCTTTTAGCTCAAGGTAGCATAGCTTGATAACATTCTAAGTTATAAATGGATAATGAGCTCAAAACACAAACGAAAGCATGAGGTTAGTATTAAAATGTACCATCCCTTAGTGTAGCAATCAATAAAAACGTATGCGCTGATCCACTGTGGGCTCTGCCACCTCAGCCATACTGTCAATCAATGTCTACTCTCATTTATATAGGTTCTCGTGATCAACAAAATAACTTTTGTGATCGACATAACAAGGGATTTTTTGTAATATTCATATGTCCTCTCTGGACTTCCGTAACTTTCCCCAGGCCTTTGCTAGAAATAAGAAGATATTTTCAGTCAACTCACCTGGTAAAATAAAAAAAAAAAAGCATGTTTTCAAATGGAGGGGCATTTAAAATGGCTTCCAGGCAAATACTTTGTTTATATTAAGGCCATTGTCTTCATAATAATCTTTATACAAAATAGTTATATCCAAAATAACATAATACAAGTTAAGGCAACCATTAAAAAAAGCTTTTTCTTTAAAAGTGGTTTTAAAACATCAAGTGATGTCTTACAGTCCGCTAAGAGCTAGTATAATACTTCAGTGTTAAGTAACGATCTGAATGGTGATCTATTAAAACAATCAGAATTCAGCACATTAAAATAATGATTAACACTAGTGGACACTTAATTCCACAACAACAATTTAGGTTGAGCAATGACCATTTACACTAAGTGTACAAAACACTAGGAACATCTAGTCTTTCCATGACAGACTGACCAGGTGAATCCAGGTGAAAGCTATGATCGCTTAGTGATCACTTGTTAAATCCACTTCAAATCAGTGTAGATGAAGGAGAGGAGACAGGTTAAAGAAGGATTTTTAAGCCTGAGACAATTGAGAAATGGATTGTGTATGTGTGGCATTCTGAGGATGAATGGGCAAGACAAAATATTTAAGTGCCTTTGAACAGGGTATGATAGTAGTGTGCCAAGTACTGCAACACTGCTTGGTTTTTCACACTCAACAGTTTCCCGTGTGTATCAAGAATGGTCCACCACCTAAAGGACATCCAGCCAACTTGACACAATTGTGGAAGTATTGGAGTCAACATGGGCCAGCATCCATGTGGAACACTTAATTCCTTGTAGTCCATACCCCAACAAATTGAGGCTATTCCAAGGGCAAAAGGGGGTGCAACTCAATATTAGGAAGGTGCTCCTAATGTTTTGTACCCTTAGTGTATACAGTTATAAAGATAAGTTATCAAAACTCAGAAAATGCATAATAGTTGTGATCCCTTATTCAACATTTACAATGTAATTAATACATTTGAATCCTTTACGGTGAATGCTGAAAGCCTATAAAGTGCAGAATGTTTTTAAGACATTTTACAGAAATTTGGCAGTAACAGTCAAAAACATAAGGCAAATCCAACTCTCACAACTTCTATTCCACTTAAAAAAAAATGTTTTAAAATCAGTCCATAGCTAAGGAATCCATAACAGCAAAAAGATAGAGCACTTATGTGGTTTTGGTTTGCTATGTAATTTTGTTTTGAAATATCCAAGGATTCATCATACATTATGGCCACAGTTTATGGTCTAAAAACCCATCCTGTATATGGTCTAACTGTCAAAAAGGCAATGATTGATTGATACCTGTAAATGTGTGATTCCAACACACTCCAGCCCCTATGATGACAAGACAGATGATGTTGCAGGAGTCTCAGTACAAGCCGACCTCCTTCAGGTTGGCTTTTATGATGACGTCAGTGACAGAGTCAAAGACAAACTGCACGTTTTTAGTGTCAGTAGCACAAGTGAAATGGGTGTAGATCTCCTTTGTATCCTTACGCTTGTTCAAGTCCTCAAACTGACACTGAATGTAGGTTGACGCCTCTTTGAATTCGTTTGAACCTAGAGCAGAGGGGAATATGTTTTCAATATAATTTCTGCAATTATTAACACAAGGACATGCAATATGTATGACTTTTAATTAATACATTGCTTTTGGCAAACTAGTCATTTCCTACTATAGACTTAAAACTTGCTAAACTCAAATATCCTGCTTAAGCAAAGTGTGCCATGAAGCTCCTCCCATATTGCACAAGCTAATATTTCATAGAGGTATAACTCATTACTCAGACATCTCAAACAAGAATCCACTGTGTGCAAATGCACTGCACTGTGGTTACTATAACAATCACACAGGAAATTGTGCTTTGTGCTGTTTTATAGATGCTGATTCCTAAATATCCACCTGTATATGTCTAAAATGTCAAAGAATGTATTAGTAGCCCATTACACTCGTACACAAATTGAAAATGGAAGATTTGGGTACTGATAAGTGCCTTAAAATTGTTGTTACGAAGTGGCTGCACAGTAACACGCTAAACATGACGTCAGAGCTGACTCTGTGCTTGACAGTGCTGTATAGGTTTTGACTGACAGCCGTTGTGAACTTGAGCACCATTGTGATTCATAAATGGACAGTTTTTGGGTTGCGTAAACAACAGTAATTATGTGATGGTGGGGATGCAGGGCCATATGGTGATGTACCGGGCCATACGCACTCCCCTCTGTAGTGCCTTGCAGTCGGAGCCCGAGCAGTTGCCATACCATGCAGTGATGCAACCAGTCAGGATGCTCTCGATAGAGCAGCTGTAGAACCTCTTGAGGATCCATGCCAAAATGTTTTCGTTTCCGGAGGGGGAAAAGGCTTTGTTGTGCCCTCTTCACAACTGTCTTGGTGTTTTTGATGATGTGGACACCAAGGAACTTGAAGTGCTCAACCTGCTCCACTACAGCCCCGTTAATGAGAATGGGGGCATGCTCGGGTCCTCATTTTCCTGTAGTCCAAAATCACCTCCTTTGTCTTGATCACGTTGAGAGAGAGAGGTTGTTGTCCTGGCACCACACGGCCAGGTCTCTGACCTCCTCTGTATAAGCTGTCTCGTCGTTGTCAGTGATCAGGCCTACCAGTGCTGTGTCATCGGCAAACTTAATGCTGGTGTTGGGAGTTGTGCCTGGCCATGCAGTCATGAGTGAACAGGGAGTACAGGAGGGGACTGAGCACGCACCCCTGAGGGGCCCCCATGTTGAGGATCAGCGTGGCGGATGTGTTGTTACCTACCGTTACCACCTGGGGGCGGCCCGTCAGGAAGTCCAGAATCAAGTTGCAGAGGGAGGTGTTTAGTCCCAGGCTGTTTAGCTTGGTGATGAGCTTTGAGGGCACTATGGTGTTGAACGCTGAGTTGTAGTCAAAGAACAGCATTCTCACATAGGTATTCCTTTTGTCCAGGTGGGAAAGGGCAGTGTAGAGTGCAATAGAGATTGCATCACCTGTAAATCTGTTGGGGCGGTATGCAAATTGGAGTGGGTCTAGGGTTTCTGGGATAATGGTGTTGATGTGAGCCATGACCAGCCTTTCAAAGCACTCACGGCTACAGACATGAGTGCTACGGGAAAATAGTCATTTAGGCCGGTTACCTTAGTGTTCTTGGGCACAGGGACTAGGGTGGTCTGCTTAAAACATGTTGGAATTACAGAGTCAGACAGGGAGAGGTTGAAAATGTCAGTGAAGACACTTGCCAGTTGGTCAGCGCATGCTCGGAGTACATGTCCTGGTAATCCATCTGGCACTGCAGCCTTGTGAATGTTGATGTGTTTAAAGGTCTTACTCATGTCTTCCAGAACAGCTGATGCTATCATGCATGTTTCAGTGTTACTTGCCTCAAAGCGAGCATAGAAGTCATTTAGCTTGTCTGGTAGGCTCGTGTCACTGGGAAGCTCGCGGCTGTGCTTCCCTTTGTAGTCTGTAATAGTTTGCAAGCCCTGACACACCCGACGAGCGTCGGAGCCGGTGTAGTTTGATTCGATCTTAGTCCTGTATTGACGCTTTGCCTGTTTGATGGTTCATCGAAGGGCATAGCGGGATTTCTTATAAGCTTCCTTGTTCGAGTCCTGCTCCTGGAACGGCAGCTCTACCCTTTAGCTCAGTGCGGATGTTGCCTGTAATCCATGGCTTCTGGTTGGGGTATGTACGTACAGTCACTGTGGGGACAACGTCATCGATGCCCTTATTGACAAAGCCAGTGAATGATGTGGTGTACTCCTCAATGCCATCGGAAGAATCCAGGAACATCTTCCAGTCTGTGCTAGCAAAATAGTCCTGTAGCTGAGCATCTGCTTCATCTGACCACTTTTATTGACCGAGTCACTGGTGCTTCAGCTTTTGCGTGTAAGCAAGAACCTGGAGGATAGAATTATGGCCAGATTTGCCAAATGGAGGGTGAGGGAGAGCTTTGTAAGCATCCCTGTGTGTTCAGTAAAGGTGGTCTAGAGTTTTATCCCCTCTGGATGCACATTTAACATGCTGGTAGAAGTGAGGTAAACCGGATTTAAGTTTCCCTGCGTTAAAGTCCCTGGCCACTAGGAGTGCCACCTCTGGATGAGCATTTCCTGTTAGCTTATGGCCGTATACAGCTCATTGAGTGCAATCTTAGTGCCAGCATAGGTTTGTGGTGGTAAATAGACAGCTACGAAGGATATATATGAAAACTCTAGGTAGATAGTGTGGTCTACAGCTTATCATGAGATACTCTACCTCAGGTGAGCAAAACCGAGACTTCCTTAGATATCATGCACCAGCTGTTTACAAATATACATAGACCGTCACCACCTGTCTTACCAGAGGTTGCTGTTCTATCCTGCCAATACAGTGTATAACCTGCCAGCTGTATGTTATTCATGTCGTCTTTCAGCCACAACTCGAATGACTTAGGAACTGTGCACACTCTGGAGAGTTGTGTGGCCACTTGGAGACGCCAGTTAGTCCTCTCACTCAAACCATTGTATTTTTGTTTTGTGTTGCATCTACCCCAAATTTTCCAGGAATATTCTTATCATGTTACTGAATGTACCCAGAGTATTTTAAGATTTGTTATCCACAAATGCGGCGAAAAGTACAGAAAATGTATAATGCACATCAAATCAACAACGGCTTGTTAGAATTCAGTCTTGTGTCAGGTGAACAGTTGTGTCCCTACCTTTAGTCAACATTTTTCCATAATCTACAAACTGTTTCCTTTCAATTGTTTAAATGGTTGTGCATATGCTTTTCATATTTCTTCTGTAAGAAACATTTAAATGTATCCCTATCCATACAGGCCAATTCCAATGAATGTAAATGGTTAAAGATGTACCGGAGTACTCTGGGTAGCAGATAGTGAGGGGGCTCTTCTGGATCTTGTCCTCAAACAGATCCTTCTTGTTGAGAAAGAGGATGACGGAGGTGCCCGTGAACCACTTGTTGTTGCAGATGGAGTCAAACAGCTTCATGCTCTCATGCATACGGTTCTGTGGAGAGATGAACAGTGTTAGGGTCAGCGTGTTGGCAATCTCTTTTGATAAAAGAGCATCATGTCATTACCACAGGACTATAGATATAGAGTTTATGCCCTGTCCCACTCACCATCTCCTCATCCTCAGCCAACACCAGGTCATAGTCACTGAGCGCAACACAGAAGATGATGGCTGTGACTCCCTCGAAGCAGTGGATCCACTTCTTCCTCTCGGACCTCTGACCCCCCACATCAAACATCCTGCAGCCATGGAGATTCAGACAGAGAGAAATAACATGAGGAATTGAGAGATAGATATAGGTCATAAAAAAAGGAATGAGCGGGAGAGAGAAAGACAACCCTTCTACAGTAAATTGTGGTCACTAGGGTGCTGTAGACAGCTTTGCGATTTTCTACATTAGTGAATCACTAACTGTAGGGACGAAGGTCCTCAGTTATTATTAGTGTAAGTCAGCGCACTTAGTGCTGTGTTAACAGCTTACTGACTTGAAGTAGAGGTCCTTGAATGTGAAGTGTGTCTCCACAATGCCGGTGGTCTTGACTCTGGTGCGCAGGACATCCTGCTGCGTGGGCACGTAGTTCTGCTGGGATATCCTGTCCAGGTCATTCAGGTAACTGAGGAGGAAGAGAAGGAAACTGACTTAACATAAAATACTTACATACACTACTACTTACCAATTGTTGGATAATGCCATTTAAAATTGATGAACTAACACATGTAATGGAAGTTCTGGTTTTGGATCAACCATGGATGTGAACAACAACGCAAGTGAACAAATTAAGCCAATATGGAGGAATACAAAAGTAAACAAAGAAAATTATTCCCAAAACAAAAACCTCAGAGTAATCATATGGGTGATTCTCACAAAACTGACACTTGACCCAAAAGAAATTGACAAAATAAAAATGTTCCACCATAATTCCTCTTGGATCACTAAGATTAGGATCTGTATTTATCTATTTCATAAATCATTGTTATGTTTATTGAGCATATATTATGCATTTTAACACACTTTCCACAACTACCTAAGCAAGAATTATCATTAAGTTCAAAAAAGTCAATAAGTTTTAACATTGCTAATGTAATGAAAAGGCCTGAGTAAAACATGACACTTAACATGTATTTAGTAATTTCTCAACTTTTCTGAATATTATTTTTTGGTAATAATTACTTGTTATTTTTATGTACACATATTTGGATAAAATAACAAAAAAGGCACACCATCAGATTAAGCAAAAATTACTAAAAGTAAACATTTTATTTTTCCTAATATTTCCAAAATATTGGTGCATTACGGTAAAGCAGGTTCGGGAGAATGCATGTTCCGGTAATGAGTGTTTCCTAGTTTACCATTGAAAAACTGTACTGAGCTCTATTAGAGATTCAGTAATCCAAAACATCAAACTGTAATTTGTCAATCCCAAATTACTTGCATAAAACTAAAATCACTGATCTTAATGCAACTGACTAAATACCATTATTTTACTGTAATTACGTGCATGTATTTTCACAAGTCACTTCAGCATAAAAATGTGCCTTTTTTAAAAAGTAATTTACAGGTAATATTGGCGTATTAGGACATGGATATGTGTGGTTCTAAGGTATGTTATATGCATTTCTAAATTGAATGGGATTCTACAGGCAAATGGCACAACATGATATGCCTAAAGGTTCTAAATACAGTTTCTTCAGAAAGTATTCACACCCCTTGTCTTTTTCCACATTTTGTTGTTACACAAAGCGGGATGAAAATGTATTTACTTGTATTTTTTTTTTTTAAACGATTTACACCAAATACTCTCATGTCAAAGTGGAAGAAAAAAAATCTAACATTTGTAAAATAAAACACTAAGACAGTGCATTCGAAAAGTATTCAGACCCCTTTTTCCACTTTGTTACATTACAGCCTTATTCTAAAATGAATTTAAAAATTAAAACATCTCTCATTAATTTACACACAATACCACATAATGACAAAGAAAAACAGGTTTTTAGAACATTTTTCAAATGTAATAAATAAAAACTGAAATACGACATTTACATAACTATTCAGACCCTTTACTCAGCGATTACCACCTTGAGTCTTCTTGGGTATGATGCTACAAGCTTGGCACACCTGTATTTGGAAAGTCTCTCCAGTTATTCTCTGCAGATCCTTTGAAGGTCTCTCAGGTTGGATGGGGAGCGTTGCTGCACAGCTATTTTCAGGTCTCTCCAGAGATGTTCGATCGGGTTTATGTCCTGGATCTGGCTGGGCCACTCAAGGACATTCAGAAACTTGTCCCGAAGTCTCTCCTGCGTTGTCTTGGCGGTGGGCTTAGGGCCGTTGTCCTGTTGGAAGGTAACCCCTCACTCCAGTCTGAGGTCCTAAGCACTCTGGAGCAGGTTTTCGTCAAGGATCTCTCTGTACTTTGTGCCATTCATCTTTCCCTCGATTCTGACTAGAATCCCAGTCCCTGCTGCTGGAAAAAATCCCCAAAGCATGATGCAGCCATCACCATAGGGATGGTGCCAGGTTTCCTCCAGACGTGACAAGACATTCAGGCCAAAGAGTTCAATCTTGGTTTCATCAGACCAGAGGATCTTGTTTCTCATGGTCTGAGTCCTTTAGGTGCCTGCAGAAATGTTTTGGTACGCTTCCCCAGATCTGTTTCTCGACACAATCCTGTCTCGTAGCTCTACGGACAATTCCTTCGACCTCATGGCTTGGTTTTTGTTCCGACATGCACGGTCAACTGTGGGACCTTAAAATAGACAGGTGTGTGCCTTTCCAAATCATGTCCAATCAATATAAGTTGTAGAAACATCAAGAATTATCAATGGAAACAGGATGCATCTGAGCGCAATGTCGAATCTCACAGCAAAGGGTCTGAATACTTAAGTAAATAAGGTATTTGTTCATTTTTAATAGATTTGCAAGTAGATGGATATTAAATTATATTAAAAAAAAAAAATCAGAATAAGGATGTAACGTGACAAAACGTGGAAAAAGGGGTCTGAACACTTTCGAAAGGAATTGTATCTTGATTAGATAAGTATTCAACCCCCTGAGTCAATACCTGTTAGAATCGCTTTTGGCAGTGATTACAGCTGTGATTCTTTCTGCGTAACTCCAAGAGCTTTCCACACCTGGATTACGCAACATTTGCCAATTATTCTTTTCAAAATTCTTCAAGCTCTGTCAAATTGGTTGTTGATCATTGCTAGACAACCATTTTCAGGTCTTGCCATAGATTTCAAGAAGATTTAAGTCAAACTGTAACTCTGCCACTCAGGAACATTCACGGTCTTCTTGGTAAGCAACTTGTGGCCTTGTGTTTTAGACTATTGTCCTGCTGAAAGGTGAATTCATCTCCCAGTTGTTGGTGGAAATGTTTTCCTCTAGGATTTTGTCTGTGCTTAGCTCCATTCAGTTTATTTTTTTATCCTGAAAAACTTTCCTGTCCTTTACAATTACAAGCATACCCATAACATGATGCAGCCACCACTATGCATGGAAATATGGAAAGTGGTACACAGTAAGGTGTTGTATTGGATTTGCCCAAAACATAACACTGCATTCAAGACAAAAAGTGAATTGCTTTGCCACATTTCTGCAGTATTAGTTTAGTGCCTTGTTGCAAACAGGATGCATGTTTTGGAATATTGTTATTATGTACAGGCTTAAATTATTTTCACTCTGCCAATTAGCTTAGTATTGTGGAGTAACTACAATGTTGTTTATCACTGCCATTAAACTAACTGTTTTAAAGTCACAATTGGTCTCATGGTGAAATCCCGGAGTGGTTTCCTTCCTATCCGGATGCCTGTATTTTTGTAGTGACTGGATGTATTGATACACATCCAAAGAGTAATTAATAACTTCACAATGCTCAAAGGGATATTCAATGTCTGCTTTTCTATTTTTACCCATCTACCAATAGGTGCCCTTCTTTGCAAGGCATTGAAAAACCTCCCTGGTCTTTTTGGTTGAATCTGTATTTGAAATTCACTCCTCAACTGAGGGACCTTAGAGATAATTGTATATGTCAGAAAATTGGATATGTCAGGTACAGAGATGAGGTAGTCATGTTGAACACTATTGCGCACAGAGTCCATGCAACTTGTTATGCAAATTTTTACTCCTGAACTTACTTAGGCTTGTAATAACAAAGGCACACTTCAAAATGGGGGATGTCCTCTAAGTACATTTTTTAAATTAAATTTAAAAAAATAACTCAGCAGGTCAGTCAAGAACAAATTCTTATTTACAATGACGGCCTACCCCGGACGACACTGGGCCAATTATGCGCCGCCCTATGGGATTCTCAATCATGGCCGGATGTGATACAGCCAGGACGGCGGGTTGCGCTTTGCTGAATCAAACTACAGATTGTGGCTTTAAGTTAATTAAAAAAGGTGTTTATACACCCATATTTCTTGACAACCCCTATTTAGTCAAATAACTGATGTTTAACAAAAATTCTATACAATAGGTGTAAGGAGTGGTCCTAGTAAATAAAGTTACCACCACAGCAAACCCATTGACTATATGTTAGAATTAGCTTATTATAATTTGCTGAAATGAAAGATAGCATTACCGAAACGGACCTAAAAATTATGCGGTAATGAGAAATGTGTGTTTCGGTAATTAGAGGCCAGTAGTTCAATCTGCAAGTAATAGGAGATGGCCACTATAATGAGCAACAACAAAAAAAAATTACCACATTGCTGAAGCCCCATTCATGCCTCCATGTTGGTATGGTAAGTTTTCCCAATTTGAGCTTTTGTCATTTCGGTATGTCAAGTGTCATAAAGGGGGTGTTTGAGAATAACATTCTCATTCTGAAGGCATATAAGTGAAGAAATTAAATGAACTTCTGCTCCTCTAGATGATGCATCATGGGTGAATAAAACAATTTAAGAATGATTGGAGTTTTTTTTTAGACCTTTATTTAATTAGGCAAGTCAGTTAAGAACACATTCTTATTTTCAATGATGTCCAAGGAACGGTGGGTTAACTGGCTTGTTCAGAGACAGAACAACAGATTTTTACCTTGTCAGCTTACGGTTAACTAGTCCAACGCTCTAACCACCTGCTTTACATTGCACTCCACGAGGAACCTGCCTGTTACGCAAATGCAGTAAGAAGCCAAGGTAAGTTGCTAGCTAGCATTAAACTTATCATATAAAAAACAATCAATCATAATCACTAGATAACTACACATGGTTGATGATATTACTAGTTTATCTAGCCTGTCCTGCGTTGCATATAATCGCTTAGGTACACGTTTCTCCAACCATAAACATCAATGCCTTTCTTAAAATCAATACACAGAAGTATATATTTTTAAACCTGCATATTTAGTTAAAAGAAATCCAGGTTAGCAGGCAATATTAACCAGGTGAAATTGTGTCATTTCTCTTGCGTTCATTGCACGCAGAGTCAGGGTATATACAACAGTTTGGGCCGCCTGGCTCGTTGCGAACTAATTTGCCAGAATTTTACGTAATTATGACATAACATTGAAGGTTGTGCAATGTAACAGGAATATTTAGACTTAGGGATGCCACCCGTTAGATAAAATACGGAACGGTTCCGTATTTCACTGAAAGGAAAAACGTTTTGTTTTCGAGATGATAGTTTCCGGATTCGACCATATTAATGACCAAAGGCTCGTATTTCTGTGTGTTATTATGTTATAATTAAGTCTATGATTTGATAGAGCAGTCTGACTGAGCGGTGGTAGGCAGCAGCAGGCACGTAAGCATTCATTCAAACAGCACTTTCGTGCATTTTGCCAGCAGCTCTTCGCTGTGCTTCAAGCATTGCGCTGTTTATGACTTCAAGCCTATCAAACTCCCAAGATTAGGCTGGTGTAACTGACGTGAAATGGCTAGCTAGTTAGCAGGTGCGCGCTAATAGCGTTTCAAATGTCACTCGCTCTGAGACTTGGAGTAGTTGTTCCCCTTGCTCTGCATGGGTAACGCTGCTTTGAGGGTGGCTATAGTCGATGTGTTCCTGGTTCGAGCCCAGGTAGGAGCGAGGAGAGGGACGGAAGCTATACTGTTACACTGGCAATACTAAAGTGCCTATAAGAACATCCAATAGTCAAAGGTATATGAAATACAAATCGTATAGAGAGTAATAGTTCTATAATTCCTAGAATAACTACAACCTAAAACTTCTTACCTGGGAATATTGAAGACTCATGTTAAAAGGAACCACCAGCTTTCATATGTTCTCATGTTCTGAGCAAGGAACTTAAACGTTAGCTTTCTTTCACGGCACATATTGCACTTTTACTTTCTTCTCCAACACTTTGTTTTTGCATTATTTAAACCAAATTGAACATGTTTCATTATTTATTTGAGGCTAAATTGATTTCATTGATGTATTATATTAAGTTAAAATAAGTGTTCATTCAGTATTGTTGTAATTGTCATTATTACAAATAAATAAGAAGAATCTGCATCGTTTTTTTGGGGTCCCCCAATAATCGGTATCGGCGTTGAAAAAATCATAATCGGTCTACCTCCAATTTTGACTGCTTATTAATTAAATGTATTACTCAGTCAAGCATCCATCCTTGACTTTTCCTAAATAATCCTACATAACACACTGCCGTTGTTAGAATCATAATATCACATACAGAACTGGAGCTATAACAAGTTTTAGGAGGGCATGTCATTATGGTTTTCCCCCCTCATTGACCCTCCTCCTCCTGACAGTAAGGCCTGCTCCACCCATTCTCCCAACATTGGAAGAACAAGCTACGGGCCAATTATCAGCACAAAATGTCATCACAGAGAGCAGGCCCTACAGCTCAAGCAAAAAACATCAGCAAATCACGTAACATCATCGCTTCAGAGATATCAGGCGTTACCTCCGTTTTGATGACACAGAAACGAGAAATCTGAAAACAGACAAATTTGCCATGGTAACTGACGTTTGTACAGAACAGCATTTGTAAAGAACTGCATTGCAAACCAGGAGAAGATCCCTGTTGATTAACAATTGTTCACAACAAAAGCTTGTTGCTGCTTTACGCAATACATTGCGAGTAAACCTGACAAGTTTGGAATTAAGTTTTGGTTTGACGTGGACACCAAGCACATGCCGAATGGCTTTCTTAGAATAAGGCCGTAACGTAACAAAATGTGGAAAAAGTCAACGGGTACTTTCTGAATGCACTGTATATTAAATGTATTTATTACACTATAATGACTGCTCGTTAGCCACGATTCTAACACCAGCGATTCTAGTGTTAAACACTTCTGGCGTTTATTTTTTTCATGATGGTCTTCATCCATAACACGGTCATTGTGCCAGCCATACTCTTCACACACCCAAACATTGTAATAGTGTATTGTTGTATTGTACATTTTATCATGTAAATTTGAAGTAATGGAGCAATGTACATACTGTATGTATAATGCGATGTTTAGTTTGATGTACTATTTTATTTATGATGTAGGCTATTGTTTAACTATGATGTATTATTCCTGTTTGGACCCCAGGAAGATTAGCTGCTGCATTGTCAGCAGGTAATGGGGATCCTAATAAATACTCAATCTGTAGCCTGTTGATAGTACAGTACATTTTTTGAAAAGCAAGCTCCCAACAGGCAGTGGAAAACAGAAAAACATTTAAATGTATACGAAATGAGTCCAGGCCGCAGCCTCCTGATTAACATGTCACATAAGACCTTAGGTATAAGTTCGTTACACTTCTCCCTATTTCCAATGATTTTCTGGAACTCCAATATTATTTTCAGATCATCAGGCTTTCCCCAACCCCCCCATTTGGATTACAGTCTCGCTTCTCATGTTTGAGGATGGCCAATATTCTTCCTATCAGTCATAATGGTTCTCTGGTCATTATAATATTTGATTCAAGTAGTGTTAGAACAGAGATTTGTAATGCTCTTACTATGAGGCGGAGTCGTTTAGCTGGTACTCTCTAGACCTGCCAAAGCAGATCTGGACCCCTCCGTCCTGCCATAACCTCTTGATGACCCCAGCCAGTTCAGGGGTCATGACCCCTTCCTCTGCAGAGCTGGCCAAGGCAAAAAGCTGGCGGGCATCATCCTGGAGACACAGCAAAACAAAGAAAACCACAGTTACCAAAAGGAAACAACAATGCTCGTCTATTGTGGAAACACAGTATGACAACAGAAAAATGTCAATCCCAAATAGGGTTGGGCGGAATCCAGATTTCCATACCGTGCCTGTGCTGTCCCGGGATATATGGTATTACTGGTAATGCACACAGGGGGCACTATTTCCCCCCCACAAAAAATCATAATTTACCAGAATGCTAACAAGTACGAAGGAATCCCCATAGTGGATGCTAGGCAAATGCTAACAAGCTCATGGAAACATTTACTACCAAGAAAACCCAGTATCTCAAAATGTAGTTTGCAGCACGCACAAAATAAATATTAAACAGCAGGGATCTTAATCCAGGAGGGGATTGTCTCTGCTGCAGCTACCAAGAAGCTTGAGCTTGCAAGCTAACATTAGCCACTTAGCTAACATTAGCAAAACCCAACTGGGGACAATTTATTTGGCACAATTTGATAGTTAACTTAATAGTTATACAATATATAGCAGGGAAACAACCGTAGTGAATTTCATACAAGTGTAACTTGATCACCTCAGTTAAGTTGTGCTACCAGAGTGACAGTACCCTTGCGAAGCGCCCATTTTGCTCTTGTGCTTCTATGTAAACAAACACGTGACTGGCTCAAACAGATGTTTTGTGAAACTAGTACCAGTAAACTTAATAATGAAAAATAATCTAACAGGCAAAATGATTAACACGGTCTGCTTTATTCATTACCTAGTGCACAAGTTGACAGCAGGTATTTATTTAACAAAGTACTAATATTCAAATGTATATAAAAAAAATAATCATACCGATGGCATCTCAAAATAATCTGGGATACTGTATACTGCCCAACCCTACTCCCAAATCAACATGTTCAGTACAGAATCAGTTTTCAAGTGATTTACTTCACATGCTGACCATCCATGTTGTCCCTAGACTGTTGTCCTCTGCTACCGCATGGTAAGTGGTACCGATGCCCCAAGTTTGGAACAAACAGGATCCTGAAAAGCTTCTACCCCAAAGCCATAAGACTGCTAACGGTTAACCAAATAGCTACCCGGACCACCGGCATTGAGCCTTTTTTGCACTAACTTTTTTGACTCATCACATACACTGCTGCTACTGTTTACCATGTGAAGTGGTGGTGCTCATTGTATAATAACTTGGCTATATACAATAAGCACCAGTACCGAGTTGATATGCAGGGGTATGAGGTAATCTATGTATGTATGTATGTATGTATGTATGTATGTATGTATGTATGTATATATATGTATATACATATACATACATATACACACACACACACACACACACACACACACACACACATATATATATATATATACACACACACATACATATATACTTCGATTACCTCATACCCCTGCATATCAACTCGGTACTGGTGCTCATTGTATATAGCCAAGTTATCATTACTCATTGTGTATGTATTATTACGTGTTTCACTTTTCTATTATTTCTCTCTGCATTGTTAGGAAGGGCCCGTAAGTCAGCATTTCAATGTTAGTCCACACCTGGTTTTTTTACGAAGCATGTGATGAATACAATTTGATTTGGAACAAAATGTCACTGCAGCCAGTAGATCATTCTGTACACTGTTCTTGTGAAGTATGTACTTCCTTGTAGTCATAACAATGTAAATAGAAACAACACTTACTGTGGCATTTTACAAGGAAACAATAGAAAATGAATATAACATAATCTATTAAACTAATTAAGAGCAGTGGAATGTAAAAGAATCTTCAAGCTGACTCACTGATCGTGCAGTGTCCCCAAAGTCTATGCCCAGCCTGCCCATAGCTCTGATGATGGCGATGATGGACTGGATGGTGTTGCTGTAAACCACCACTCTGTACTGGCTGCACTCCTCCTGTGTGTACCCGTCCTCATGGATAATTCTGGGGGCAGGAAGAGAAGGTTAACATGCGCATCTTACTGGTGCTTGCGGTCACAATCTAATCTAGGCCTCGTGACATAGATATATCGCAAAGGCTCATCGCTTATACAGCATTTCACATGGGTTCCTAATCAGTCAATAGGTTTAAACAGAATGCTAGTTTCTTATTTTCTTTTGGGTGTGCACAAAACGGTTGAAAAATGTACTCACTTCATCTGCTTTACAATTGTGCTTTTCCCAGACTCCCCAGCACCTTGAAGTGGAATGTTTAGAGGCAAAGAAAGGAGACATAAGATCAGGAGAAGTTTCAAATCCTTAGCTCTACTAAATGTGTAGAGATATAACAACAGACATGCACAGAGCTCAGAACCAGCTGATCCATCTGTGACAGTTCTACAACCCCCTACTGTTTCGGGGCCTTTGCACCTGCCCTGAGAATCTAGGGGAAAACATCAGGCTACATCATGAGCATGAACGCTAAAGTGTTTTTTTAATGCAGTCTGTGGAAGACTGAATTGTAATGACAGCTTTCATTTGAGTAAAGTAGGTTCCACCATAACCATTGCCAAAGAGCATCTATGAATGGGGTAGGCTCATGACTAACTGCTTTAGCGCCTATTGATCATAGTAACTTCTGACTGGGGGTGTTTTGTTAAGAGCCCAGACGCTTGCTCTAAACATTAACACGTATTGCTTGCGGTATGTTTTTGGAAACATAAGAAGCATATTTTTAATATTAGCGAGAAATCATTTTCAAAAAACAAAAAAAGTTTAAAACAATGTGTTCCCACACGGCCATATCTCCATGTTACATCTCTTGTTTATTAAATCCATAGGTGGCCACCTGCGATAATTAGCTCAAACAAATGTGTGCAAGCATAACTGGGGAGAAAGTGTAGTTCAACTGGCAGCACACAGCTTGCGCCTCTGTGAAAACTGCTACAGTAACTGTATATATTTTTTTATTTAAAAGAGTATTTCTCGCTGATATGAACGATAAGGGGCAAAGCATGTCCCGAAAACCGGTTTGAAAGCGATGATTGACTTTCAACATGTTAAAATAAAGCGTCGAAAGGGTAGATCAAATGGAGCCAAATGTAACCTCAAACCCTAAATACAGAAGAGTTTTCGAGAGCTAGTCATGAGCCATACATAACAGTAATTCGATCAGTTAGACACCCTCTCCAGACTTCATATTATTTATATACTAGCTGCAAATGTCAGTCACATATGAACACTCACCTAGAAGCAACAGTTTGACTTCACTTGATGCCTTTTCGCCAGCTTCTCTCAGATTCCGATCAATATTTTTACTCCTCTCCATGGCAGCTTTATCTTCGGCACTTAGTGTGCAACCCATTTTGATCCCAGCAGGTAAATCCTATGAAAATGTCTCGCTTATAATCTACCTGGCTTTTGACAAGCTGTCCAAATGGAAAAAACGAAGGTGTTCAGTAAAAAGAAAGAATGTCATCCCTAATTCTACAAAATTGTATTGCTGTGTCTGTCAAGCGCTTGACGCAGAATTCTGTCAACTACGACACATTTTCAAAAGAAATGTGTGCGACGACGAGCATGAGAAAAAAGGAAGGGAGAAAGGCGTTGGCCGGGAAACTAGCACGTTAACCATAAATATATTTGTTAGCTTTTCCTATGCACATGGAGGAAGCCGAATACTTTTGATAGAAGAGCAAGAAATTCAAAACTCATTCGAAGAAATTAAGTAGTTAACATTAGTTACCACATTATCTTAATTGGCTAGCTAGAAACTTCACTTTATAACGTTACTACCTGTATGTTCTTTCCGCGTTGCGTTGGCTGTGTAAAAATTGAGCTAGATAGCTGAGTTATAACTTCACTAAAAATAAATAGCTACAATCTAAACACCCTAGACAGTGACTCAAAATACTCACACACTTCTAAATACTATTGGCTGTTAACTGTTCTAAATTGTCTGGTCCTACAATAACGAAGAAGAGCAAAATATGTTTACTTTCAGAGCCGCGTGACGCGGAAATTGAGGGAAATAATTGCCGGGCTGATGGGAAAGGAAGTCCATATCTATTAGTAATTGATTGTAGTGATTCTCAACCAGGGGGTCTAGGACAATTTGGAGTTTTCAGGGGTCCCTAAAAAAATGCTTAAAACTAAAACATAGCACCCAACCCCTCTGTAGTATATACTGTAGTATTTACAGTTAACTATAGTATAAATACTGTAGTAAAATAACTGCAGTATATACTATAGTAATTAGTGTAGTGTTTTTGCAGACTGTACTATACTGTAGTATTTACTGTAGTGTTTTTTTGAGGACTGTAGTATACTGTAGTATTTACTGTAGTGTTTTTGCAGACATTACTGTAGTATTTACTATAGTGTTTTTGTTTTATAATCCTTGACATAGCCTCCACTTCTTTCTCCTTCAGGAAACCTGCTGTAGAAATACTAAAAGAGCACATTTTCCATAACCTGTAGGTAGGACTGGGGTCTGAATGGATAGTTCAGAACTACTCTTTTCTATAACCTGTAGGGAACACAATAAATGGTGTATACTCGGCATGTAGGTTTCTCACTTTTGGGTGGAACAAACTGTGATATGGGGGAGGAGAATGGGCAAGGCATATGAAAATGAAATACTGTAGTTTTTATTATAGTTTAAAAAGTGTGGTATTTTTGTGGACTGTAGTGTTTTTGTGTATATTACTGTAGTATTTACTACAGTTTTTTTGTGCGGATAATGCTGTAGTATTTACTATAGTATTCTACAGTATACAGTTGAAGTCGGAAGTTTACATACACCTTAGCCAAATACATTTAAACTCAGTTTTTCACAATTCCTGACATTTAATCCTAGTAAAAATCCCCTGTCTTAGGTCAGTTAGGATCACCACTTTATTTTAAGAATGTGAAATAGAATGTGATAAAAGTAGAGAGAATGATGTATTTCAGCTTTTATTTCTTTCATCACATTCCCAGTGGGTCAGAAGTTTACATACACTCAATTAGTATTTGGAGCATTGCCTTTAAATTGTTTAACTTGGGTCAAACGTTTCAGGTAGCCTTCCACAAGCTTCCCACAATAATTTGGGTGAATTTTGGCCCATTCCTCCTGACAGAGCTGGTGTAACTGAGTCAGATTTGTAGGCCTCCTTGCTCGCCCACACTTTTTCAGATCTGCCCACACATTTTCTATAGGATTGAGGTCAGGGCTTTGTGATGACCACTCCAATACCTTGACTTTGTTGTCCTTAAGCCATTTTGCCACACCTTTGGAAGTATGCTTGGGGTCATTGTCCATTTGGAAGACTCATTTGTGACCAAGCTTTAACTTCCTGACTGATGTCTTGAGATGTTGCTTCAATATATCCACATAATTTTCCTTCCTCACAATGCCATCTATTTTGTGAAGTGCACCAGTCCCTCCTGCAGCAAAGCACCCCCACAACATGATGCTGCCACCCCCGTGCTTCACGGTTGGGATGGTGTTCTTCGGCTTGCAAGCCTCCCCCTTTATCCTCCAAACATAACGATGGTCATTATGACCAAACAGTTCTATTATTGTTTCATCAGACCAGAGGACATTTCTCCAAAAGTACGATCTTTGTCCCCATGTGCAGTTGCAAACCGTAGTCTGGCTTTTTTATGGAGGTTTTGGAGCAGTGGCTTCTTCCTTGCTGAGCGGCCTTTCAGGTTATGTCAATATAGGACTCGTTTTACTGTGGATATAGATGCTTTTGTACCTGTTTCCTCCAGCAAGGTCCTTTGCTGTTGTTCTGGGATTGATTTGCACTTTTCGCACCAAAGTACGTTAATCTCTAGGAGACAGAACATGTCTCATTCCTGAGTGTTATGACGGCTGCGCGGTCCCATGGTGTTTATACTTACTTTTGTTTGTACAGATGAACGTGGTACCTTCAGGCGTTTGGAAATTGTTCTAAAGGATGAGCCAGACTTGTGGAGATCTACAATTGTTTTTCTGAAGTTTTGGCTGATTTCTTTTGATTTTCCCATGATGTCAAGCAAAAAAGCAGTGAGTTTGAAGGTAGGCCTTGAAATACATCCACAGGTACACCTCCAATTGACTCAAATGATGTCAATTAGCCTATCAGAAGCTTCTAAAGGCATGACATAATTTCTGGAATTTTCCAATCTGTTTAAAGGCACAGTCAACTTAGTGTATGTTAACTTCTGACCCACTAGAATTGTGATACAGTGAATTATAAGTGAAATAATCTCTGTAAACAATTGTTGGAAAAATTACTTGTGTCATGCACAAAGTAGATATCCTAACCGACTTGCCAAAACTATAGTTTGTTAACAAGAAGTTTGTGGAGTGGTTGAAAAACAAGTTTTAATGACTCCAACCTAAGTGTATGTAAACTTCTGACTTCAACTGTTCTACAATATTCTATAGTAAGTAGTATAGTATACTACAGTATACTATAGAATTCTGTAGTAAACTGTAGCATTTTTTCATGTGGGTAGCTGGACTTGTTTACTGTTTTACCAACATCCATTATGCTTACTACTGTGCATACAGTTCAAACAACTCATGACAATTGTAACCAACAAAACCTGAATGTGCTTTCATGTAGAACTCTAGCCATTGGTGGTTGTGAAAATATCAGGTCTTGTGAACGATTCCAACAGAAGAAGCTCCTCCCACCACCCACTACTGAGAAATGTCAGTGGTTATATGTTGCCATGGGAATGGCAGAGCCTGGAGAAGCTGGGGGTGGGTTGACTGAGGCCCTTTGCTGAGGATGAGGTGTGATGTGAGCTCTTTCAACATAAATGTAGTATGTTCACACAGCAGCAAGACAGTGGTAAAAAACTACAGGGCATCTCATGCATAGTATTACACTTCTTCAACTGAATCAGATTTATCTGTTGAAGTTCACTCTACTCTTTATTTGATGCGTTCACTCTTGTGTTAATTGCAACTAAAGAATAATATATTCTTTCCTACACTGTAAATTGTGTTACTGCTGTTTATTTAAACAGTATCTATTTGTCCTAAGCTGGTAAACTCTGTCCTCCACACTGTCTATCCATCACTGTCAAAATATAATGAGTGAAATGTGAACGTATCCATCGTGCCCTTTGTGACTGTTTTTCTGTTTTCTTTTACCTGAAGGTCAGATTACTGGCTTTGAAGTTGAAATGTTGCCTCGAGGTTAGAGTATTTTAACTGCTTATCTCCCCCTCTTTCAATGGTATATCAAAGCAATGAGGGGCACCAACCATATACAGTATAGAAAAAGATGAGCGAGTGGGTGGAACAGAGAGATCCAAGTATCCCTCCACCCAGCAGCTTGTTAAGAACTACATTCCTGAGCCCCCTTTAAGTCTGAACTCAGCCCCTTAGTGACCTCTCTGAGGTTAGGAGTTACCATAAAGTAAATCCTGGTACTGCAGGTGACTCCCAAATGACAGAGATGGCTAATATACAATTCACACTGAGCCAAGTAGTCTCAACAGCAACCTTGATCAATGTTTAGACCAGTGCCCAGGGACTTGGAGAATGAACAGAGATAGGATGGTATTTAATAAGCTTCCTGGCCTTGGAGGGGCAGATTGTTGCGAGCTCTTCTAAGTATCACACCACTCTCACTTGTGCACAGGTCTGTTAAATACTCTAAAATTACAGTCGTCTTCATCTTTTCTTTCATCCAGCATTTCGTCACATAGATCTATGATTCCTAACAAGCTAATGGAAATATAGATGAGGTTAACAGTAGACCTGCACACATTCAAACATAAAGTACAAAATATAAAGATGGCATACATTTATTGGTTAAAACAATCTATAAATGAGTCAGAAGCCAGAAAGGAAATATTTAATTTTGTACTCTTGCGTTAACCATCTATGGTTTCACAGGGCTGGTGATACCTCAAAGTCTCCAGTACTGTTCTGGACAACTCAAACGACTCTAAATTCCCTCACAATGTGACACCAGAGAGAGCAGACGTAAAGCAGGCGTCATATCAAGCCTCTCAGACAAAGCCATATCAGGACAGCTTTTGTCAGCCTGTCCTTGTCCAGCTGCAGAAGGAAAGCAACCCAGGGAGCATAGAGTAAAAAATATGTGGCATGACTTACACGATATCTTTTCTATCGGTACATTGTGTGCTGACCTTCAAATGAAATCAATCTTGTATCTGAGGTAGAGAACCCTGAGGAGCAGGACGGTTAAATATAATTAGGTTTATTATATTCTCCAACCTGTTGCTCCACAGCTAATCAACGCACACTGAAAAGACAGTTACTGTATACCATTTGAATACACCATTGCCTTTTGTTAATTAATCACAAAAGATACAGTAATCAATAATACCTAATAATAATCAATAATTTGCAATAATTAAATGCTTAAGTTGAACTCACTATTAGTTTTTTTAATCAAACATAAAACACAGCTACATTTGTAGAACAACAACTGTCAAAATCGAATTGTATAGAAATGTAACGTAGTGCATCAGTTAACAAAAATACTCCTGCCTTAACTGAACATCTGCCAATGTACTGAACACCTTCCCATGTCAATTTGAGGGGTACTGTACTATCTAAACGGTAGATAGATGATAGATAAATGTACTTTTCTGACAGACCAGAAGTAGTTTAGGAGGAGTAAAGAAAAGATTGCCTACATCCTAACTGTGGTCACAACAAACCTGGTCTGCTTATGGGAAAACACAGATGTGTTAAGGAAAAGCACCAGAGAGAGGGGGTATCTGCCCAGAGGTTTACCTATCAACAACAGGTGGCTGATCCATGGTATTTCTTACTTCATACCCTACCTGCATCATCATCAGAACCAGGGCACAATTACGGTACAGTAGCTCTGTCATCATCTCTAAAAGGCACAACTTATCTTTATCGTAGAGACATAGTGACCACTCACTCACTGTCTACTATACATCCGTGTCATGATATTTTACAGAAGTAAAGGGATCAGGAAAACGTCATCTTTTTTAACATCTTTCCTGCACTCCAACATTGGTGTCTTTGTTCTGCAGCTTACATAAATAAGCTCAGTCATAAATCGGTTCCTCAGAAAGTAATTGATCTACCTAGTATTAAATATTAGATACATTATTTGTGGATGTCTTCTGAAAGTCATAGGACCTGATATGGTTTAAGGTATGCTAATAGAAGGAAAGTCATCTATAGCCTCTTTGCTCAAGGGCTTGTTTGGTATGAAATCCAAAAGGGAATTCTCATAAAAGATAATGGTCACACTTTATTTGGATAGTCTGGTCATACTATCAACAAACAATCTGTTGATAAGCAACTGCTTGCTAAGGATACGGTCAGGGTTAGGTGTAGAATAAGGGTTAAGGTTAGGCTAAGGTTTAAGTTTAGGGTTAGGATAAGAGTTAGGGTTAGTAGATAGCTACTTTAAATGTTACTGATAGTCTGTATATAGTCTGTAGAGCTACAAATGGACTTTAAAAATAAAGTTTTACTGAGATATCTGTATTAATAACATACTGGCCCTATCAATGCGTTGTGAAAAAAAAAGGATGTAAAGAATTTAAAGAATTACATCTTTAAATGTCATTCTAACAAACAACACCAATATCGGCATCACTGGCAATATTAGCCTGTTCTCTGCAGCTACAGTTGTGCCATTTTGTCTTTCTCCCAAAAATGCCACGACCCTTTCCCAGCAAATGATTCCAATGGGAACATTACTCAAATCAGATCAATTCCATAGCATTACAGCATTTACAGAATGGAAAGTGAAGCTGCAAAAAGTGATTCAGGACAATACAGACTCCACAAAAATCTCAGTCAATTTCCCATTGCACAACTTTTGAGTTTTTAGAATAATATAATCAAAAAGAAAAGATCAAAACATTGTATAGTAATACTCTGTGACGTAAACCAGAGTGTGGTTATGTTACTGTGGTAATTGTTATCCTAGTAACTTTTTGTGTTGGTTTTTACATCAAATAAATACAAAACCTAACTGTCTGATAGGATATGGTTGTTTTTAATCTGGTGATGCTCAAGGAATTCTGAGGTCTCCTCTGCAATCTGTCCTGGGATGCGGAAGTCGATGGGAATGGGTTGAGGGGGCTGGGCCAGGGGCCGGCAGGCCTCTCCCTTGGGGCTGGAGGTGCTGTGGGAGTCCTGGGGATCCAGGTTGCAGCCAGTGCCCTGGAGGAACTGCAGGAAATTCTCCTCTATGGATCCCTCACGGCTGGGCAGTCGGTCCTCCTCTTCTGTCGCCCGGCGGAACAGGCAAGGCACATGCTTGCCCAGCTCCTCGCGGATCTGCCGGTTCAGACAACCGTAGAAGAAAGGGTTGGAGGTGAAGCAGAAGTAGCCGATCCAAGTGACCACCTCCTCCAGGGGGGCCAGCGTGGCTGGAGGGCTAGATGCCAGAGCTGAGTACAGATGGAAGGAGAAGTAGGGCAACCAGCAGCACAGGAACTGTCCTCCCACTGCTGCTAAAACTGCAGCCGCCTTGCCCCCTCCGAATGTGCGGTGAGGGGTGTCGCGCCCCACCCCTGTCCCCGTGCCCGTTCCTGAGCTGGTCACCATGGTGGAGCGGCTGCTGAGCGACTCGGAGCGCCGGCGGCGGGGTGTGTCCATCCAGGTGGGCAGAGGCCCATGATGCATTGCTGCAACCCGCGCCACCTTGAACATGCTGCAGTACACCACCAGGATGACCAGCAGCGGGCACAGAAAGTACACCAACGTGAAAAGGACCATGAAGGCCATGCGGTTCGACCCACCCCCCGTCCAGTGCAAGGAGCAGCGCCTGTGACTCTGAGCTGGTGGCGAGGGGACACCCTCACCCCCTCCCCCAACTCCAACACCCTCCAGAAAAGGAGTCCTCCCGCCCTGTAAGGCCCAGGCCAGCAGCGGCAGGGCGGACATGGCCAGGGCTTTGACCCATATCCCCACCAGGACTGAGGCAACCAGGCCCAGGGTCATCTTCACCTCGTAGCGCATGGGGTGGATGATGTAGTAGTAGCGCTCCACGTTGATGGCTGAGATGGAGAGGATGGCGGCGGTGACCAGGCACACACTGAGGAAGAGGTAGCTCCGGCACAGGGCTTCGCCAAAGAAGGCCCTGCCTGAGAGCATGCCCAGGGGCATCAGCACCAGGGCCGCCAGCAGGTCCACCAGGCACAGGTGGAAGACAAAGGCAAACTTACGGAGCTGTGGGGCCTTGGCGATGACAGCCATTACGGCCCCATTGCCCACCACAGCCAGCAGGTCCATGAGCAGCATGGCGAGCAGCGCTAGTGACTGGGACAAAGCCCCGCTCTCAGGTGACTCAGAGGCTGAGGTGTTGGGCATGGGCTGTGAGAAGGGGAGGGAGGAGTTCCACAACGGCTCCATCGGATGGCGGGACAAGGTAGACAGAGGGTGTCAATCACAGGCCCATCACCCATCCTTCACAGCCAGGGAGCAGGGCCAGGAACCAGAGGCCCAGTCTGGGAGGAGGTCAGATAGCAGCAGCTCTGTAAAAGGGGCCTGTGAGCCTGGGTCATCCTGGGAATGCTCAACCTCCCTTAACCTCCGAAATGCAGTCCTTCTCCTAGGAACAGCGAGAAGTAGGATGAAGGACATTAGCTACTACAATTCACAATGGCTGACACAGGACAATAGAACAATGTAACTGTTTTTCTGCCGATGGATGTGGTTTTATAAGATAATCCTAACACAAACTCTGTCAGAGCTCTCTGGCAACCAGTATCATTTTAAGATTAATTCATTAGGGTGACAGTTTGTAAAATTCTTATCAACTCAAATCTGTGGAAAACTAATCCAAAGGCAGTACATTAATCCAAAACCAGTGTTTGAAGGGACTAATTCCTAATTAATTCCTGATGAAAGGAGAGGACATTTTGCAATGTGTTTTCAACATGTTGAAGACAATCTCTGTGTATTGTGTAAATTGAACCACTATGCAACATTTTGAGATTGAATAAGAGAGTAAACCACACCCCTGGCTTTATGTCTCCTGTTTAGTGTCAAGCCACAACGTCCCTGTAGTGTTTTATAAACACTATTTTCCCCAAATAAACCTCCCAGTGGGAGTCCCAATCGATTTATACAGCGATATATGATGGTGCATTAGAGTCTTCCATTGTCAGAAAAGTGCACTATTTTGATCTGATTAATGTCCCAGGCCTGCCCCGGTTGAACTGGGTTAGCGTTGACTGCATTCATTTTGGAACCGGGCTGCCTCCCGGGCTTGAGCCAGGTGCCCCATGTGGGCCGACGGCGAAGTTGGCTCAAAACAAAAGTGATGTAGGTCTAGGTTAAGCACGTGGAGTAATTAATAGGATTCTGTGTTTACACAGAATGATTGCTTTGATAACAAAGCTTTATCTGCTTTCCCAATGAAAATTTGTTCGAAAATTCGAACATATATTTTATTGAAAATGTTTCTGAATGATGCAGCGTGCTGCCTACCTTGTTGACAACATAACAGAGCAGCACAGATTACTGTTCGATTTGAGAAGGGCTTTCCTCCCTCACCGCTTTAGCCCATTCATGTCACGGGCCATAGCCCGGTGCACTTAATTGAAGTCCCTCATTGTGCAATCCCCCCACTTTGACTGTTGAGTGACAGACTCAACTCAAGCACACCTGTCAACTTTAGCCACACCCACAGCCCTCAGCTATGAAACCTGCTACTAAAACCGACCAATACACTTTGATTTGATTTATGAATTTGATATTCTTGTTATTCTGGTTGTCTTCTAAGTCTGTGGTTACGTTGAGTTGTAGCCTAATAATTCTGATTGTATCCATTTAGCACAGTCGTGCTTCCTGACACAGTATCTCATGTCTCTGTTTTTCAGCTGTCCCATAATGCACTGTATGCACTTGCAGAGTACACAGCACTGGAAAAAGGTGTCTTTAGAATGACACTCTGTCCTATGTATTCCTGCCCTTTTCCCTTCTTCTTCCTCCTCCTCTTTATCCTCTTCCTTCCCATCCTCCTCATCCCCCACTCCAATACAATGATAATTGCTTTTCTTCCATACTCTGGGGCTCTCTTTTCTCAACAATATCACATACAGTTTAGGCCTATGTGCTGTAGGACTGGTCTTGATATGTGCTGTAGGTCTGGTCTTGATATGTACTAAAGGTCTGCTAGCACATATCAAGACCAGACCTACAGCACATATCAAGGCCAGTCCTACAGCACATATCAAGACCAGACCTACAGCACATATCAAGACCAGACCTACAGCACATATCAAGACCAGTCCTACAGCACATATCAAGACCAGTCCTACAGCACATAGGCCTAAACTGTATGTGATATTGTTGAGAAAAGAGAGCCCCAGAGTATGGAAGAAAAGCAATTATCATTGTATTGGAGTGGGGGATGAGGAGGATGGGAAGGAAGAGGATAAAGAGGAGGAGGAGGAAGAAAAAGGGCAGGAATACATAGGATAGAGTGTCATTCTAAAGATACCTTTTTCCAGTGCTGTGTACTCTGCAAGTGCATACAGAGCATATTGGGACAACACATCTATTACATTCCCAGTCTAAAGGGACCAACCCATGCCCAACATTACAACACCATGTTACAGTATCAAGACTTGATCACATAATATATTCTACATTCATGGAGGATTAGTGGAGGAAGATAGAACTACAAATAAAGAGAGAGGGATGGAGACAGAGACACAGAGAGAGACAGAAACCCACAGTGTACCTGGATCAGGGCAGGTTTTGTGATGATGTAGCCTGCTGTCTGTCCTGCTCTTTAAGGATATAAAGCTGGTTGGTTAGCTCCCAGTGCTGGGATGCAGGATAGACATCAGTCAGCCGCATGCGTTGTGTATGGTGCTGACTGCTGCTATGGCACTCCCCTTCTTTATCAGCCTGCTCCTCTTCTCCTCCTCTGCCTTTGCCTCGTCTTTCGGTTATTTTCCGGATGAGAGTAGCTGGGTTGACAGTGATAGATTTAAGGGGATGAGAGAGAGAGAAAAAAGAAAAGGAGCAAATGTTGTCTCCCTCCACTTGCTAATGTAAACCGCACACTCACACATATAAACTCACTCTCTCCCTCTCTATTGCACACACACACAGTGACTGCAGAGATGGAGAGGGAGGCAGAGGCATAGGACCAGAGCCACCTCTCTGCTGGGTCTTAGTGCCCCTGAAGTTTGGCTATCATTTTTATTTTGCATACAGAGGGTTAAATGTTAAATTAATGGAGTTAAATAGAGAAAAACAGCATGGCTTATTTAGATGTTGGGTTTTTGTTTTGTTTCTCGGGACAAAAGAAAAATATGTTTTTTTCATAAACGCTCCATTACACAAAGAACTTAGCCCAGAGTCTTTGACCTCTTGACCTCCAGGTGACCTTTTGTTGTGTCACCTTTCTCATGGTTTATCAATCCCATTCAAACGCACCTCTATGGCACATACCCACATGCCCCATAAACATTTACTAAACCTGTCTTGTGAAGAAATGTTTCAATAATTACAGAGGGAAAAGGAATCAGTGTGAAGATCACCATAAAGTGGAACCTGGTACTCCCCCCAAGTTCAATGACCCCCCCCCCCCCCCCCCCAAGTCTGTACATTTGGCCACTGGTGGTTTCAAACGGTAGATATGGCTAATAAATACGATTCACACTGACCCAAGTAGTCTCGACAACAACCTTGATTAATGTTTTGACCAGTGCCCAGGGACTTGGAGAATGAACAGTGATAGGATGATATTTAACAAGCTTCCTGGCCTTGGAGGGGCAGATTGTTGCAAAGTCTTCTGAGTATGACACCACTCTCACTTGTGCACAGGTTTCTGTCTGTTAAATTCTCAAATTACAGTTGTCGTCGCCTTGTCTTTCATCCAGCATTTCTTTACATTGGAGCAAATCTACGCTTTCTTACAAGCTAATGGAAGTAGAGATGAGCCATCCCAAATAACTTTCCTAATGGAGAGAGTGAGGTTAACAGGAGACCAGCACACAAGAACATATACATTTATTTGTTAAACCAATCAATTAACAAGTCAGAAGGCAGAAAGGAAATAAATAAGTTAAATGTTGTACTGCATCTAGCAATAAAAATCTCTGATTCCTCTCACATGATGGTTTCAACTGAGACAAAGAGGCATTAATTAGCTCAGGTCCTCAGTTAAGATATCAGCACCCATTCCATCCAGACCATCATACTGGAATAACACAGCAGCATTAATCTCAAGTTGCCACGGTGATCTTCGCTGAAATGAGGAAGACAGTGGCTGATGGACGTTTTCATAAACACTCCCTCTCATTGCACTGCCAGATCATCTCCACTCCACTGTCTATGGGAGACAATGAAATGGAGACCCTGCCAGGCAATATTTCTCAATGCAATGAGTCTACAGCTGCTGCTGGGTTCTAAGTGCTTTTAATTTGCGTTTAAAGGATGCAGATGGTCATTCATGCACATTAGCATTTATGTAATTTGCACCCCAGTTTTCAACTCCCCTAAATTTGAATTTGTACTCTGGCTGGTTCAATCATGGCACTGATGACACCAGTCTATTGCTAGCAAAGGTCGGATCATAATGAAATACATTGATATTACTTTTACATTTCATATGGGAATACTTGAAAGGCCAGATAATGCTCAGCATTGTATCCTCTGATGACAACAGAATGGAAATGCATCATAATGTTCTGCATTGTCACAATAACCCGATGCTAACATAATTATGTGATCTAATCATCTGATGATGGTTGCACCCGTCTCTCTTCCTGTTGAACGACTTTCATCATGTCATCACTCTAAACACAAAACAAGCCAGGCTGGACCAGAGCACAGACACAGACACTGTGTCCTCTCACCACACCATCAGCACTATGCTGCAGAGATACGGTTTCACAGTAGTGACACAGTGTTTATGGCCATTTCTAGTACTGTTGGAAGAGAAGATGGAGAGAGATTTAAAAAATAAGGCTGTGCTAGAATGGTGTGTGAAGAAGATAAAGTGTGTGTGATTGTGTGTGTCTGTGCGTGTGTGCATTCGTGTACATGCACATGTGCCTTTGTACATGTGTGTGCACATTTGTGCATGTGTGTGTGTGTGTGTGTGTGTGTGTCAGGTGTTGACTCATGACAGAAATAGCAGATTCTTGCTCGCCTGGCAGCACCAATCACTGCCACTGCAAATACAATGGTTTCCATGACAACCTTGAAAATAGACTCCACATTCCCAGTCAGAAATAGCAAAGGCCAGCGTGCTAACCCCACAGCCCCCACAGACAATAATAACCAGCCATAAATACGCACACACAAATATCAACTGCGTTCATAAATACAATCTTGCAATTACTTATACCAAAATACAATTACTTGCACAAACAAAAAAACACATTCAAACATGAGTGTAACACACAGGGCTACTCATGCATGCAAAAAACATGAACCAGCTTCTTGTTCACGCAAGCATATACATATATATATATATACACACACATACTACTGTTCAAAAGTTTGGGGTCACTTAGGAATATCCTTGTTTTTGAAAGAAAAGCGCAAAAAAAATGTTCCATTTCAAATAACAGCCCAGCATCCCGGGGTCACCTCTTCACTGTTGATGTTGAGACTAGTGTTTTGCGGGTACTATTTAATGCAGCTGCCAGTTGAGGACATGTGAGGCGTCTATTCTCAAACTAGACAATCTAATGTACTTGTCTTCTTGCTCAGTTGTGCACCGGGGCCTCTGACTCCTCTTTCTATTCTGGTTAGAGCCTGTTTGCACTGTTCTGTGAAGGGAGTACACAGCGATGTACGAGATCTTCAGTTTCTTGGCAATTTCTCGCATGGAATAGCCTTCATTTCTCAGAACAAGAATAGACTGATGAGTTTCAGAATAAAGTTCTTTGTTTCTGGCCATTTTGAGCCTGTAATCGAACCCACAAATGCTGATGCTCCAGATGCTCAACTAGTCTAACGAAGGCCAGTTTATTTCTTCTTTAATCAGAACAGTTGTCAGCTGTGCTAACATAATTGTAAAAGGATTTTCTAATGCTCAATTAGCTAATCCAAGTTAATCATTTTAAAAGGTTAACACAACTTGCCATTGGAACACAGGCGTGATGGTTGCTGATAATGGGCCTCTGTACGCCTATGTAGATATTCCATTAAAAATCTGTCGTTTCCAGCTACAATAGTAATTTACAACATTAACAATGTCTACACTGTATTTCTGATCAATTTGATGTTATTTTAATGGACAAAACATTTGCTTTTCTTTCAAAAACAAGGACATTTCTAAGTGTCCCCAAACCTTTGAACGGTAGTGTGTATATATACAGTACCAGTCAAAAGTTTGGACACACCTACTCATTCAAGGGTTTTTCTTTATTTTTACTATTTTCTACATTGTAGAATAATAGTGAAGACATCAAAACTATGAAATAACACGTGGAGTCATGTAGTAACCAGAAAAGTGTTAAACAAATCTAAATATAGTATATTTTAGGTTCTTCAAAGTAGCCACCCTTTGCCTTGATGACAGCTTTGCACACTCATGGCATTCTCTCAACCAGCTTCACTTGGAATGCTTTTCCAAGAATCTTGAAGGAGTTCCCACATATGCTGAGCACTTGTTGGCTGCTTTTCCTTCACTCTGCGGTCCAACTCATCCCAAACCATCTCAATTGGGTTGAGTTCAGGTTATTGTGGAGGCCAGGTCTTCTGATGCAGCACTCCATCACTCTCCTTCTTGGTCAAATAGCCCTTACACAGCCTGGAGGTGTGTTGGATCATTGTCTTGTTGAAAAACAAATGATAGTCCCACTAAGCGCAAACCAGATGGGATGGCGTATCGCTGCAGAATGCTGTGGAAGCCATGCTGGTTAAGTGTGCTGTCATGACGTGGCCCTTTCTGGGTATAGATCGTGGCATCCCCCTCTCTCTCTCCTACACCCAGGTTCTGTTATCTCAAGTCGGAAATTCCTGGAGGAGACTGGCCATGCAGAAAGAGAGACACTTAGAGAGAACAAAGGATTTCACATGGCAAACTCCTAAATCCCCAAAATAGTAATTTGATACAAAAGGTCCACTTGTGAGGAGGTGGGAATGGTCCGTGGACACTTAAGGGACGGGTATGACGAGTGTGTTTCATTTGGTGACCTCAGAGAGAACAGGAAACACACACAACTATATCTCTGAATATGTACATTTCTCAATTATGGGCTTTGCATCTAATTCTTGTATAAAATGAATGAGTAAAGATGAAACTGTTTGTGAAATGATGTAAGGTCATGTTAAACCCTTAATGAAAGAGAATTGTATTCCTTTTAAAGTTTAACTAAGTCATGGGCCCACCCCCGTGAGCACAGACATGATCTGGCATCATACGCCTTTACGAATAAAAGCCCCTCCTGAGGAAATCCTCTTCAGACAACGCATACCTCGATGGACACTGAGGGGGCACAGGTTGAGTTTGCACCACAAAAACCTCAGTATAAGCTAAGTTTGTAATGGTTGTTGAATTCCTAACCATACCACATGGAGCATTGGCTACAAGGCTGGAAATGGTTAAACTCTGAGACTATCGATCCCTACAGAATAAGAGCAAATCTTAGATACTAATCACTAGTCTGCAGCTAGAAATGATGTCAACCTAGGATACGAAGACTGTCAACTGCCGAAACATCTATTTTATGAGAACATTTCGGAATGGTACTCTGAAGTATTCATTCTAACCACGAAAGACTTTGATCTTCAGGGAAGCAGAGAGAGAGACTATGATGAACTGACTCTCCAACAGAAGGACTGACGATTCCAAAAAAGATCACGACAACACACTGGGCGTAAATATATATTGATTGCAATTATTCCCGAATGAGTGAGCGTTCATGTGCAAAGAATTAGCATTTCAATTAATATAATTATCAACTGTGTAGTGACTCCTTTTGTCTTTCCGCCCTTCTCAGTCCACATCCACTTCCCTTTGTTCACCAAGCCGTCATATCGGCTTAGCCCACTAGGGAACCTCCCATATGAGTTCCTTGTAACCATATCTACTGTTGTTTGTTCATGCATTTCTGGGATTATTTAGTTAGTTAGTTAATAAATTATTAAGACAATTGGTGTGTGGATGATTCATAGTAAAGGCTGGGTTCGTGCAGATAACCAACAATTTGCCACGTTTGGAATGAGACTAACCTTAGGTAAAGAACAATTTATTCATTAGAAGACTAATTGATCAGATATTAAAATATCTGAAGAGTTATATTAGGAAAATTATGACTTTGTAATCTGAAGATTTTCCTTGGTTCCCCGACTTTCTAGTTGATTACATTTACGTGATTAGTTTAATAATGTAATAATAATTACAGAGAATTGATTTGATAAAATAACAGTCTTCACTTTAATGATGCCAAAGACACGACATATTATGACGCCCCATGCGAGGAATCTAAGATAGAATTAGACTTTGCTTTTGAGTTTATATATATATATATATATATCTCAATTGTGCAAAAAGAATTGTACAAACAGACTGTATTGTATATAGATATTGGTTGTGTGTTTCCATTTGAACAAGCTATTTGGAAGCGCTTCCGGTCATGTGTCGTTAGCGTCAGAGCAATGAGTTGTAAATTCCAGATTTAGTCCGTTAGGCCAAACGGTACTATTTCTGTCGGTCAATATACATTTCTAGAGCAAGATCACAGAGCCAGTAATGTTATAAATTAAAGAGATCTCTTCGGTGACCGAGCCAAAGTTCTGTGCGCCAACCGCGCTAAGCCAGTGTCGGTAGGCCACAGGAGTATCTGTATTTCTGTACCGTGTCACTCCGGTCAACATAATGCTAGCAAATATGCCAAATGGGTTAATGTGAGACGTCACTAGCAATCCCCCCTTTCCATGGTGAAGGGACCCTATTTTGTACTTGGAAGGGAGATTTCTGTACAAAGTAGGATTAGCTTAGTACTAGATGCTACAGCTAACAATGGGAAAACAGCATTTTTCGTTTTCCTGTGTCACGTTGAAATTCTTCCGCCTTGCGCGACGGAAGTCCTGCCCTTTGTATTTCCATTGGATTTCAGCTTTCTGCTATCAGTGACCCCCTGGTGGTGAAGAATCGCCAGTACATTTCTTGAAAAAAAAAATTAGGTGACACCCAAACGTGGATCACGTTCAACAAGGTTTACTTAGGATATCCAGCCAATCAATTGATTGGATATCGATGTCTCATACAATTGAACTAACAAGTGAAATTGCCAGATTTACCTTTCAAGTGGATCTTTTAAATAATATCCAAGTTGATTGGTTTTCTACAATGTGACAATTTAAACTTTTCACATTAACCTAGATCAACAAGGTTCAGGTTAATTTAAAGTTTAATTCCCAAACAGCCTATACAGGTATGATTTATCATTAAAATATACTGCTCAAAGAAATAAAAGGGAACACTTAAACAACACAATGTAACTCCAAGTCAATCACACTTCTGTGAAATCAAACTGTCCACTTAGGAAGCAACACTGATTGACAATAAATTTCACATGCTGTTGCGCAAATGGAATAGACAACAGGTGGAAATTATAGGCAATTAGCAAGACACCCCCAATAAAGGAGTGGTTCTGCAGGTGGCTACCACAGACCACTTCTCAGTTCCTATGCTTCCTGGCTGATGTTTTGGTCACTTTTGAATGCGGGCGGTGCTTTCACTCTAGTGGTAGCATGAGACGGCGTCTACAACCCACACAAGTGGCTCAGGTAGTGCAGCTCATCCAGGATGGCACATCAATGCGAGCTGTGGCAAGAAGGTTTGCTGTGTCTGTCAGCGTAGTGTCCAGAGCATGGAGGCGCTACCAGGAGACAGGCCAGTACATCAGGAGACGTGGAGGAGGCCGTAGGAGGGCAACAACCCAGCAGCAGGACCGCTACCTCCGCCTTTGTGCAAGGAGGAGCAGGAGGAGCACTGCCAGAGCCCTGCAAAATGACCTCCAGCAGGCCACAAATGTGCATGTGTCTGCTCAAACGGTCAGAAACAGACTCCATGAGGGTGGTATGAGGGCCCGACGTCCACAGGTGGGGGTTGTGCTTACAGCCCAACACCGTGCAGGACGTTTGGCATTTGCCAGAGAACACCAAGATTGGCAAATTCGCCACTGGTGCCCTGTGCTCTTCACAGATGAAAGCAGGTTCACACTGAGCACATGTGACAGACGTGACAGTCTGGAGACGCCGTGGAGAACGTTCTGCTGCCTGCAACATCCTCCAGCATGACCGGTTTGGCGGTGGGTCAGTCATGGTGTGGGGTGGCATTTCTTTGGGGGGCCGCACATGTGCTCGCCAGAGGTAGCCTGACTGCCATTAGGTACCGAGATGAGATCCTCAGACCCCTTGTGAGACCATATGCTGGTGCGGTTGGCCCTGGGTTCCTCCTAATGCAAGACAATGCTAGACCTCATGTGGCTGGAGTGTGTCAGCAGTTCCTGCAAGAGGAAGGCATTGATGCTATGGACTGGCCCGCCCATTCCCCAGACCTGAATCCAATTGAGCACATCTGGGACATCATGTCTCGCTCCATCCACCAACGCCACGTTGCACCACAGACTGTCCAGGAGTTGGCGGATGCTTTAGTCCAGGTCTGGGAGGAGATCCCTCAGGAGACCATCCGCCACCTCATCAGGAGCATGCCCAGGCGTTGCAGGGAGGTCATACAGGCATGTGGAGGCCACACACACTACTGAGCCTCATTTTGACTTGTTTTAAGGACATTACATCAAAGTTGGATCAGCCTGTAGTGTGGTTTTCCACTTTAATTTTGAGTGTGACTCCAAATCCAGACCTCCATGGGTTGATAAATTGGATTTCCATTGATTATTTTTGTGTGATTTTGTTGTCAGCACATTCAACTATGTAAAGAAAAAAGTATTTAATAAGATTATTTAATTCATTCAGATCTAGGATGTGTTATTTTAGTGTTCCCTTTATTTTTTTGAGCAGTGTATATCAATCAGTAAAAACTGCTTTTGCAAAGCACATTCAGTAAACCCCAGTACTGACGGAAGTCCTGCCTCCAGCGGGAATCCCATGTGGCTTCGGCCTTAGGGAGAAGTGGTGAATGTACCCTAACATTTAAACTACTGGTTACTTTTATGATAATCCAAACAATCCCAATTGCTTGGATATCATTGTCTCATTCAATTTAATAATTTAAATTGTCGAACATACCTTTCTAGGTTCTTCCAATTAAATGAGACATTTTAAACTTTCCAATAGTAAAGTAGATGAACCAACTTCCCAGGTTAAGTAAAGTTTAATTCCCAGATAGCCTATCCAGTTATGATTAATCATCATCATTGATTAATTCAATTTGCTTTGGCAAATTCATTCACGTCCAACTCCCACATTACTGGTACAGTACTGAGGGTTCATTAATGTTTATAAATAGATTCAAATCGTCTTTGCAGATTCCTAAGTATTCCAAAACCAAACTTTCCTTTCAAATGTTCTAATAATGTGCAAGCTTTCAGATGGGGTAGTCCCCACTCTCCCGCTAATTAGTGAACCTCCACCCACAAATGGATTGATCTCTGACCTCAACAGCGATACCAACCTTAATTATGCCATTAGTGGAAAACAGAAGACAACAACGCTCTCCAAAATCAACCATCAGGCGCAGGCCTCGTAAAGGTTCTCTCCAGTCTAGCCCTGATGTCTTGCCATCCCAGATTGGCATCGGTCCAATACCGCAGTGCACAGCTGAAGCACGAGCAGGTAACGGTAGACAGAAAGGGACAGGTGGAGAGAACCGGGAAACCAATGACAAATGCAGAAAAGGGAAAAATTCTGCTAGCTATGGAACTGCGTTTGAAAACTGAACAATTAAATGTAATTGCAAAAACTTATGACGATGAACAAAAACTCTTCAACAAAATCGTCTTCTACAGGAACAAAATCGTATGCTGCAGGACCAACTCAATTTAGCCAAAACTAAATACGATGATGTCCACGCCAAACTAGATAAATCTGACGAGTTATCTACAAACAGGCGCGCTCCACTTGATAACATGCATGCAGTTTTGTTGAACACTACTCAAAGTAACAATGTTCTACTCAACATGCTGCAGACCAAAGACGATCAGTTAATGAACACAATGACTAAGTTGGATGACAAATCAGCAGAACTCATTGAAGTCGCTGACCAAATGAATGATGAGAGCTCAGGTGATGAAGATGGAAATACTGATTTCTAAGCAAGCAGAGGAAATCTCATCACTGAATCTCTCTCCGTACTCAAGACTTCTATCTGCAAACCATGATAGATAAGTTTGAGACCGAAAGGAGCAAGTGCGACACTCACGTGTCCAAAATCAGTACTCTAAGCGCTCAAGTGGACTCTGCAATACAGCAGAATACCACCCTTAGGTACAATCTGGTGGAATTCCAGAATGATCACGTGCTACAGCGTGATAACCCAACCAAGCAACCAGAGCCCGGCACTCAAAGGAGTGAAGACAATAGGTTTCAGACTTTGCCTCCCTCATGTGTCCCTCAGTCTTCTCCTCTTGGCACTGAGTAATATGGTGCCTCTTGACCAACAAAGCCAAAGCTTGGCTTCTCCTCTTGGCCTTTCGGCCCCAATTTCCCCACAGGAGGAAGCCAACCCTCTCCGCCCACTTGGCGCGGAATACCTTGACAAACTCGTCAAGAATTTCTCCACCTTTGACCCCGTTCAAGGTCAGCCAAACAATACTGAGACGTTCCTAGCTAACATAGAGGACGCATTGGATGGCTACCCAAACGCTATGGGTTCTGACAGGGTTTACCTGTTGAAGTGAACGTCATATAGACACGTGACGAGGTTTATTCGTCTACAATAGCAACACGTGCTAAATGACTAAGCTAAACTTGCCCCAGCTTTGAAATTAGAATTCTGTGGTTCTGCGACTCTCAAACACGATAGCTCACTGGCTAACACCGTCAAACAAGCTCCGAACGAACACCCACAAGCTTACTATCATAGGCTTCGTTCAGCTTACTTTGGCCTACTCACTGAAACAGGAATGGAAGAGCTGTTACCATTCAAACAAATGTTTCTGTCGAACATGTATCCCACCTTCATTACCTACTTGGGCCCTGCAGCCACGTTGACTTGCCGATCTTACAACTCAGACAGCTTGCAAGCACAGCTTTTGAGGCATCAAAAGTTCACAACGCTAAGAGCCCTGGCCACTTGGTTTTGAAGTTTGACCTGGAGCACTCACTTCAGTTAGAGGGTGCATTATCAGGTATTGGAGAGTTGAGAGATAATGCACAAAAATGGTTTCTACCACGAAACTACGATTCCAATAACTTCCACGGTCAAAATAACTGTAAAGTACGTCGCCATCAAAATGACTACCGCTACAATCGACCTATTCGCTATGTTGCTGCACCCAACCCACACAAAGTGTCAGATCACAAGGGTAACAAAGGGTTGAAGGACGATCAAAACATAGACCAATGTTCTCCAGAAGTTCCACTAAAGCGAGAACATTTTGAGAAAAGGGTAAAAGATAAGTCACAAGGACTTGACAGGGAATTACCGGACACCAGGAAGTAACATCCATAGCAAGGACGTTAAAATAAAAAATTATCCCGCTCTCACTGTGGGAACTTATATAGACAGGTGTGTGCCTTTCAAAATAATTTCCATTCAATTGAATTTACCACAGGTGGACTCCAATCAAGTTGTAGAAACATCTCAAGGATGATCAATTGAAACAGGATGCACCTGAGCTCAATTTCGAGTGTCTTAGCAAAGGGTCTGAATACCTATGTAAATAAGGTACTTTAGTTTTTTTATTGTTAAGCCCTATTTGGTAAAAGACCAAGTCTGTATTATGGGAAGAACAGCTCAAATAAGCAAAGAGAAATGACAGACCATCATTACTTATAAGACATGAAGGTCAGTCAATACGGAAAATGTATACGGAAAATGCGGAAAATGAACTTTTAAAGTTTCTTAAAGTGCAGTCGCAAAAACCACCAAACACTATGATGATTGATCATTGATTGATCATCCTTGAGATGTTTCTACAACTTGATTGCAGTCCACCTGTGGTAAATTCAATTGAATGGAAATTATTTGGAAAGGCACACACCTGTCTATATAAGTTCCCACAGTTGACAGTGAATGTCAGAGCAAAAACCAAGACATGAGGTCAAAGAAATTGTCCGTAGAGCTCCGAGACAGGATTGTGTAGAGGCACAGATCTGGGGAAGGATACCAAAACATTTCTGCAGCATTGAAGCTTCCCAAGAACACAGTGGACTCCATCATTCTAAAATGGAAGAAGTTTGGAACCACCAAGACTCTTCCTAGAGCTGGCCACCCGGCCAAACTGAGCAATCGGAGGAGAAGGCCCTTGGTCCGGGAGATGACCAACAACCCGATGGTCCCTCTGACAGAGCTCCAGAGTTCCTCTCTGGAGATGGGAGAGCATTCCAAAAGGACAACCATGTCAGCAGCACTCCACCAATCAGGCCTTTATGGTAGAGTGGCCAGACGGAAGCCACTCCTCAGTAAAAGGCACATGACAGCCCGCTTGGAGTTTGCCAAAAGGCATCTAAAGGACTCTCTGACCATGAGAAACAAGATGAAACCAAGATTGAACTCTTTGGCCTGAATGCCAAGCGTCACTTCTGGAGGAAACCTGGCACCATCCCTAGAGTGAAGCATGGTGGTGGCAGCATCATGCTGTGAGGATGTTGTTCAGCGGCAGGGACTGGGAGACTAGTCAGGATCAAGGGAAAGATGAACAGAGAAGATCGTTGATGAAAACCTACTCCAGAGTGCTCAGGACCTCAGACTGGGGCAAAAGTTCACCTTCCAACAGGACAACGACCCTAAGCACAAAGCCAAGACAACGCAGGAGTGGCTTTGGGACATGTCTCTGAAAGTCCATGAGTGGCCCAGCTAGAACCCAGACTTGAACCTGATTGAACATCTCTGGAGAGACCTGAAAATAGCTGTGCAGCGACGCCCCCCATCCAACCTGACAGAGCTTGAGAGGATCTGCAGAGAAAAATAGGAGAAACTCCCCAAATACAGGTGTATCAAGCTGGTAGTGTTATACCCAAGAAGACTCAAGGCTGTAATTGCTGCCAAAGGTGCTTCAGCAAAGTACTGAGTGAAGTGTCTGAATACTTATGTAAATCTGATATTTTAGTTTTACATTTTTATAAATTGAAAAATATATGTTTTTGCTTCGTCATTATGGGGTATTGTGTGTAGATTGAAGAGTGAAATAAAATAATTTGATCAATTTTAGAATAAGGCTGCAACGTAACAAAATGTGGAAAAAGTCAAAGGGTCTGAATAGTTTCCGAATACACTGTGTGTGTGTATACACACTGAGTGTACAAAACATTAGGAACCCCTTCCTAATATTGAGTTGCACCCCTTGTTACCCTCAGAACAGCCTTAATTTGTCGGGGCATGGACACACTTCAAGGTCAATCAATCAATCAAATGAATTTATAAAGCCATGTCACAAAGTGCTATACAGAAACTCAGCCTAAAACCCCAAACAGCAAGCAATGCAGATGTAGAAGCACAGTGGCTAGATAAAAATCCCAAGAAAGGCAGGAACCTAGGAAGAAACCTAGAGAGGAACCAGGCTCTGAGGGGTGGCCAGTCCTCTTCTGGCTGTGTCTGGTGGAGATTATAACAGTACATGGCCAAGATGTTCAAACGTTCATAGATGACCAGCAGGGTCAAATAATAATAATCACAGTTGTTGTAGAGGGTGCAACAGGTCAGCACCTCAGGAGTAAATGTCAGTTGGCTTTTCACAGCCAATCATTCAGACAGCAGGCGCGGTAGTGAGAGAGAGTCGAAAACAGCAGGTCTGGGACAAGGTAGCACGTCCGGTGAACAGGTCAGGGTTCCATAGCCGCAGGCAGAACAGTTGAAACTGGAGCAGCAGCATGACCAGGTGGACTGGGGACAGCAAGGAGTCATCGGGCCAGGTAGACCTAAGGCACGGTCCTAGGGCTCAGGCCCTCCGAGAGAATTAGATAGAACATACTTAAATTCACACAGGACACCGGATAAGACAGGAGAAATACTCCAGATATAACAGACTGACCCTAGCCCCCCGACACATTAACTATTGTAGCATAATTACTGGTGTCGACAACATTCCACAGAGATGCTGGCCCATGTTGACTCCAATGCTTCCCACAGTTGTTTCAAGTTATCTGGATGTCCTTTGGTTGGTGGAACATTCTTAATACACACAGGAAACTGTTGAGCGTGAAAAACCCAGCAGCGCTGCAGTTCTTGACACACTCAAACCAGTGTGCCTCGCATCTACCACAATACCTCTTTCAAAGGCATTTCAATCTTTTGTCTTGCCCATTCACCCTCTGAATGGAACACCATACACATTCCACGTCTCAATTTTCTCAAGGCTTAAAAATCCTTCTTTAACCTGTCTCCTTCCCTTCATCTACACTGGTTTGAAGTGGATTTAACAGGTGACATCAGTAAGGGATCATAGCTTTCACCTGGTCAGTCTATGTTATAGAACGAGCAGGTGTTCCTTATATTTTGTACACTCAGCCTATAAACTGTACTGGTGAAACATACAGAAACACTATATGGACAGAGACACATGAACAGATACTTTTTCTTGCACACCAACATGTACACACATCACTTGACCTGTTCCACCACCCCCATGGTATACCACAAATAAAATGGTGGTCCTTTGAAGTAGTCAAAGATAAGGGCTCTGTGATGTGAGTTGCCAGGGAGTCAGGGACAGAGGGGGTCTTACCTTACTGTTGACCAAGACTTTGTCACCACACACACACAACGCTTCAAACCACTAATACCTAATGAGGGTTGATGAAAGCGTTAAAGGCAGAGCTGAAATTCAGCATGGGTGGATACTAGGCACCTGAACCGTTAAAATGTCTTGAGCTGACAGCCGTTTTGCTATGGCTGTATTCATCAATCTAGGAAGAATGAAATATTTAGAATAATGTGGTAGTGTTTAGTAGTGGTGGTGCTATGGGAATGGTTAGCCTATAGACATGCTATTGAGCACTGAATGATTGCATGCTGAAATGCTCAAAGGATGCATGGCTAAAGTGTCGCGTTGAGGCGCCTTTCCCTTTGTGTTCCATTGCCTTGCCCTTTGTGTTCCATTGCCTTGCCCATTGTGTTCCATTGTCTTGCCCTTTGTGTTCCATTGCCTTGCCCTTTGTGTTCCATTGTCTTGCCCTTTGTGTTCCATTGTCTTGCCCTTTGTGTTCCATTGTCTTGCCCTTTGTGTTCCATTGCCTTGCCCTTTGTGTTCCATTGCACTGGCCTTTGTGGCCTACTGAAATAACAATAATTGACTGATAAAATCCTTATTCATTAAATTAGCCTAGATGTAGATTGTTACACTTCAAGTCTTCATGTGAATGACCAGGGGGTGGCAGTGTCTTATAACTCTACAGAAGCTGTTAACTTTGCCTATTACAGGAGAATGGTATTACAGTCTTAGATGTTTCATGTTTTTTCTTTATTGTCACATTCTGGTGCAGTGAAATGTGTTGTTTTACAGGGTCAGCCATAGTAGTACGGCACCCCTGGATCAAATTAGGGTTAAGTGCCTTGCTCAAGGGCACCCGAGTGGCGCAGCGGTCTAAGGCACTGCATCTCCGTGCAAGAGGTGTCACTGGTTCAAATCCAAGCTGTTCACACCTGGTTCAAATCCAAGCTGCATTACATCTGGCTGTGATTGGGTTTCTCATAGGTTGGCTGGGGTAGGCTCTCATTGTAATAAGAATTTGTTCTTGCCTAATTAAATCTTTTAATTTTTTTTAAAGGGCACATCAACAGATTTTCACCTTGTCGGCTGGTGGATTCAAACCAGCAACCTTTTGGTTACTGGCCCAATGCTCTAACCGCCCAATGCTCTACTGGCCCAACGCTCTTTGCCTACCTGCCGCCCTCAAAAGCCCAATATTGAACATAGTTAGAAATGTATGACATTCATATGACCCATACCGTAGTTTATTTTCCTCAACACACAAACTCACCGAAGAATGCTCTCCCTTTCTCTCACACACACACAGCAAAAATCTGCCAGGAAGACCAATTATTGCACTGAAGATAACCTAACAAATGAACAAAAAGCACTCAAGGAGTCATTTCCTCCATGAACTCACTTTTGTGTTTTCCAATAACATTACCGGGATGCTGTGAACAACACGCACACAAAGGGGCCAGTGACATCAGTGGACTGCATAATGACTGATTTAACCCTTTAAGAACAGCTTCCTGGCTTGTTAGACTGTAAGATATGATTTATGAATTACTAAACAATTCAAAAAGTGCATTGTATAACAAGGGTACAGTGTAATTTGTTTTGTTGAGAGAGAGAGAGAGAGAGAGAGAGAGAGAGAGAGAGAGAGAGAGAGAGAAAGAGAGAGAGAGAGAGAGAGAGAGAGCTTTGGCAATATGTACATTGTTACGTCATGCCAATAAAGCAAATTGAGAGAGAGATGCTTTGATCTCTTCTCAGATATTTTTCTTAGAAACATTTTGAATTCCCATGAAATAACAGATGCTCTTTCTTCAGTGTGACCAAACAGGACAATAAAGGATTTCCGGACACAAGACTCAAGAGCACTGTAACAAGAGGCAGGAAAGGAAATAAGTGTTGCATTTATCCTAATTGACAAACTAATATAGTTAGAATGGATCTCCTCTCTCTCTGGGAGAAAGAGGAGGAGAAGGTCAAGGAGGAAGGAAATCAGAGTCTGGCTCTTATTGCAGTCTCACATATCAACTTCCATAGAAGGTTCCATACAGTGTCTGATGAATATGATACTGATCCCCCACAGCCCACAGGGTGAGGAGGAACAAATGTAAAACAGCATTCAAAAGGGTTAGTTCAGAGCATGAAGACTGTCTGGCCGTATAATCAAACCATTTTCTTGCCGTTCAACAGCTACTTATGTTTTATGAGCTGTTTTTCCCACTGTGTTTATAATTAGGTCTCTTAATTTTAACACAGATGAAGTCAGACAAAGTCAGGTCTAGTAAACTTATCATACATCTGTTCTGTCCAAGAAAAAAGGCTGTTGTACAACCAGTGTGTTTGACTAAGTCATAAGAGAGAATTGCAAGTAGCAGGCTTTGTATTCTACTGGGTAAACAAATCAGTGACAGATTCATTCCTTGAGTGATACCTGATCTCTCCTATATCAAAGGCAGTCATTGGCAAGGACTTTCCTAAGTGGGCATCCCAATTAAGTTGTCCCATAATTGGCCACTCCAAATTTCTATGTGTAGCTGGCAGTTTGGGTGTCTGGTTGCCCTAAACGGAATCTCATTCCCATGTTGACTTGGGTGCTTGGGTCCATTCGATATCAAAGAGAGCATGACAGAGACTTAAGGCGGCTCATTAGGGATGGTTCTAAATTTACATAACGGGGATATATAGAGGAAAATGGGGGAGGGTCATGCTTTTTACATTTCAGTCAGGGGGAGGTTTTAGACATTTTAAATCTAGTCCAGGGGAGGGTCATGTAATTGATGAAATTCAATATTTCTTAGTGTTTTAGAATTAGTTTCCGCCCCTCATCTTCTCCGCTGGGCGCGCAATATCAAGTGCGCTCGTAGGCTATTTAGTGTGGTCTCAATCAATTCATCCATAGGCTATAGGCTACGAATTGCATGTTCGACAGAGCAAAGTTATATTTCTAAGAAAATGTACTTCCTTCCTGAGTCTTTTGAGCTGTTGGGATGGTGTAAATAAAATATTTTTGATTAGACCTTGGCCAAAAAATGCAATATCGTGCTCGCGGACAAGCCTATATGTTCTGTTCAGTTTGAGAAGGAGAGCGTGATTATGAGGAGGTCAACTTTGACAGCTTGCTACCACTATAATTGAGTTTAATAAAAACAATATGTTTCCTGCAATTATGTATTTATCAGAAGTATTGACCTCAAAATAAAAAATAAACTGCATTTATTTTCAGCAAACTTAACATGTGTAAATATTTGCATGAACATAACAAGATTCAACAACTGAGACATAAACTGAACAAGTTCCACAGACATGTGACTAACAGAAATTGAATAATGTGTCCCTGAACAAAGGGGGGTCAAAATCAAAAGTAACAGTCAGTATCTGGTGTGGCCACCAGCTGCATTAAGTACTGCAGTGCATCTCCTCGTGGACTGCAGCAGATTTGCCAGTTCTTGCTGTGAGATGTAACCCCACTCTTCCACCAAGGCACCTGCAAGTTCCCGGACATTTCTGGGGGGAATGGCCCTAGACCTCACCCTCCGATCCAACAGGTCCCAGACGTGCTCAATGGGATTGAGATCCGGGCTCTTCGCTGGCCATGGCAGAACACTGACATTCCTGTCTTGCAGGAAATCATGCACAGAACGAGCAGTATGGCTGGTGGCATTGTCATGCTGGAGGGTCATGTCAGGATGAGCCTGCAGGAAGGGCACCACATGAGGGAGGAGGATGTCTTCCCTGTAACGCACAGTGTTGAGATTTCCTGCAATGACAACAAGCTCAGTCCGATGATGCTGTGACACACCGCCCCAGACCATGACGGACCCTCCACCTCCAAATCGATCCCGCTCCAGAGTACAGGCCTCGGTGTAACGCTTATTCCTTCAACGATAAACGCGAATCTGACCATCACCCCCGGTGAGACAAAACCACGACTCATCAGTGAAGAGCACTTTTTGCCAGTCCTGTCTGGTCCAGCGACGGTGGGTTTGTTCCCATAGGCGACGTTGTTGCCAGTGATGTCAGGTGAGAACCTGCCTTACAACAGGCCTACAAGCCCTCAAGTCCAGCCTCTCTCAACCTATTGCGGACAGTCTGAGCACTGATGGAGGGATTGTGCATTCCTGGTGTAACTCGGGCAGTTGTTGTTGCCATCCTGTACCTGTCCCGCAGGTGTGACGTTCGGATGTACCGATCCTGTGCAGCTGTTGTTGCACGTGGTCTGCCACTGCGAGGATGATAAGCTGACCGTCCTGTGTCCCTGTAGCGCTGTCTTAGGCGTCTCACAGTATGGACATTGCAATTTATTGCCCTGGCCACATCTGCAGTCCTCATGCCTCCTTGCAGCATGCCTAGGGCACGTTCACGTAGATGAGCAGGGACCCTGGGCACCTTTCCTTTGGTGTTTTTCAGAGTCAGTAGAAAGGCCTCTTTAGTGTCCTAAGTTTTCATAACTGTGACCTTAATTGCCTACCGTCTGTAAGCTGTTAGTGTCATAACAACCGTTCCACAGGTGCATGTTCATTAATTGTTTATGGTTCATTGAACAAGCATGGGAAACCATGTTTAAACCATTTACAATGAGATCTGTGAAGTTATTTGGATTTTTACAAATTATCTTTGAAAGAGGGTCCTGAAAAAGGGGCGTTTCTTTTTTTGCTGAGTTTACATTTTTAAACAACACTATGAATCTTATCCCAATAGCCAGAAGGGGGAGCCATGGGAAGCATTGAACTACATATTCATTTTGACAAAAGATATTATGCCGGTTAAAGCAACTGGGATATTATTCCATCTGAGGTCGGTTTGCGTTGATTTCAGTGTTCTATTAAAGTTTCTGACAATGGTTTTATCTAAGGAAGGAAATATATTTACTCCACAGAATTCAAAATGGGAAACAATTGGGATTCCATAAGTAGAGATGGAGTCCTCCACCAGGGTCGTGAGAGGCAGTAGGGCTGATTTGGTAAGATTAATTTTATAACTTGTGATGAAGCTGAATCTATCTATGATCTTCAATGCGTTTGAGATTAATTGTCTAGATATTGTAAAATATTGTCTGTGTATAATGAGATGAAGTGTTCAGTAGATTTTAGGGAAATCGATTGACGAATTGCCTGGGCCATGGGTTCTATGGATAAAAAAATTGCAAAGGCAAAATTGGATCGCCTTGTCTTCTGCTTCTAGTGATTCTGAAGGGAACAGAGCAGATATTGCCTGTTATAATTTTGGCTAAGGGATTGGCATATAGCATTTTAATCATATTAATGAAATTGGAGCCAATTCTCATACGTTCCAAGACAGACCAGAGATATGTCCATTCTGGTCTACCAAAACCTTTTCTGCATTGAGAGATAATAGAGCCCAATGAGCTGTTGTTTCTGATGAAGCATTTAAGTTATGTAATAGTCGATGTAAGTTATCTGAGGATAAAGGTTTTTGAACAAACCTGCTTTGGTCCGGAGTAGACCAATTTGGGTAAGTAAGTTTCGAAACAGGATGACAACATTTTGGAGAACAGTTTAACATATGTGTTTATCAAAGAGTGAGAACACTAGGTGGCATCCTGACCTTTTCTTAATAAAAGTTAAATGAGTTGCCTTATTCACATCTCTCTACAATGAACCTTTGTGAATGGCTGTGTTAATAATTTAGAGCAATGGTTGACCTAACTGATTCCAACATTATATACTGAACAAAAATATAAACACAAGAACCAACAATTTCAAAGATTTTACTGAGTTACAGTTCATATAAGGAAATCAGTCAATTGAAATTAATTAATTAGTCCCTAATCTATGGATTTGACATGACTGGGCAGGGGCGCAGCCATGGGTGGGCCTGGGAGGGCATAGGCCCACCCACTTGTGAGCCAGATCCAGACTACTGGGTAGCCAGGCCCAAACAATCAGAATTAGTTTTTCCCCACAAAGGGCTCTATTACAGACAGAAATACTCCTCAGTTTCATCAGCTGTCCGGGTGGTTGGTCGCAGGTGAAGAAGTTGGATGTGGAGGTCCTGGGCGGCAGTTGTGAGGCCGATTAGACGTACCGCCAAATTCTCTCAAACAACATTGGAGGCGGCTTATGGTAGAGAAATGAACATTCAATTCTCTGGCAACAGCTCTGGTGGAGAATCCTGCAGTCAGCATGCCAATTGCACACTCCCTCAACTTGAGACATCTGTGGCGTTGTGTTGTGTGACAAAATTACACATTTTAGAGTGGCCTTTTATTGTCCTCAGCACAAGGTGCACCTGTGTAATGATCATGCTGTTTAATCAGCTTCTTGATATGCCACACCTTTCAGGTGGATGTATTATCTTGGCAAATTAAAAATGTTTCACTAAAAGGCTAGTAAACAAATTGTGCACAACTTTTTAGAAAAATGTGCTTTTTGTGCGTATGGAACATTTCGGGGATCTTTTATTTCAGTCCATGAAACATGAGGAATACCATCCCATCCAGGTGATTTGCCTTTATTCATGCAATCCAATGCCCATTTGAGTTCATTGAGGGAGATTTGGGCTCCCAGGGAGGTAGCTTCTTCTGTTGAGAGAAGAGTTCTTAATTATTTTAGAAAGGACTTAGTCTGGCTTGTGGTGGATTTACAATCAGAGGTGTAGAGTGTTTAATTTGAGCCTGATCTTGCCAGAACAGGATCCGGCACCTCTCAATTTTGGACTGTTTTGTTCGGGAACCCATTTGCCAGGATGCCACCTAGTGTTCTTGGCATGAAAAATAATTGTCACCGTTTGCAATGTAACATTATAATAAAATCATAGCTAATTCAAGTTTCCTTCTCTAATTCTCCTGCCACCTAAAAAACGTAATGTGAAAACGAGCCTGATATTCTAAAAATTGATTTGCGTTGGGCCGGCCCGGGTTTATGGTTTGCTCAACATTGTATAGACCAATTTGTGACCATTGCTGTGGCGAGAAAGAGAAGCACACCTGTATCTCTCACAGAACTAGAATGAAATTCACTTTCTATGATCTCTCTCCCTCTCTCTGCTCTGATAGACATGCTCCTGCAATTCTCATTTCTCCTGCTTGCACTTCATAATTTATTTCATTTAGAATCATACTCTTAGAAAAAAAAGGTGCTATCTAGAACCAAAAAGCGTTCTTCGGTTGTCCCCATAGGATAACCCTTTTTGGTTCCAGGTATAACCCTTTTGGTTCCAGGTATAACCCTTTTGGTTCCAGGTAGAACCCTTTCCACAGAGGGTTCTACATGGAACCCAGAAATGTTCTACATTGGGGACAGATGCAGAACCCTTTTGGAACCCTTTTTTCTGAGTGTAGCCATGGGAAGGATGCTAGAGGTTCCGCAGCACCCCTGATAAATTGAAATGCATTTGCCAAAGTTATCAAATTACTACTGTCTGTTCTGAAAGAAATGAAATAATGTAGAATACTACACCCGGAGTAGGTCTATAATTTAGCCACAGAGGCTCAATAGCTTATTTTATTTTTGAATAGCCTAGCTGCAAATTGTGTGAAGCCCAATCACAAGGACCATTGTTTTACAAAGTAAAACAAGAGAGAGATTTCTTTTGGCACAAGCACATCGGCCATCGAGGGTGAGTGAGCTGCACATCATTGGGTGAGTCAGTGAAACTGGAAATCTTTATTAGGACTATAATATCCTCCTTATAGTTGTACAATATGTGACTCCACAAACCTAGGCCTAGGCTATTGATGGATTCAAGACAATGTCGTTTTTATTGATCTCAGATTCTCCAATTTGTGAGGTAATAAAAAAGATTCCGCTGAAGTCTCCAGTCATCTAAAATTATGTGGAATTGCACGAAATGCGTTTATAAAAGGCAACATTTTTCCCGGATCCTAGGCTTAAAAAAAATAATTCCTATGTGTGCATCTTCTGTAAGAGGCTCTCAACTGCTCTATGCCAGCACGCAAAAGCGATGATAAGCATGCATTGCTTATTATAAAGGTGATTTTATTTTTTACATGTGTTCCGGTAGCTCAGAGCCCCCCAGGTCAGCCCCCTCTCGGCTCACTTTTTGTTCCCGCATCTCCCAATTTACTAATTAAGCACTGGAGCTGTACAGTTCTTTATAGAAGCGGGAGAATTTTTGAGTCATTTGGGTTCTGATAGTAATTCCCCTGTTTCAAATTCAATAGTTGCTATATCAGCTAATTATCATTATTACTACATAGCTTGTTGGAAATAATGGTTGAGTCTAACTCTATGGGTGGCAAATTCTGCTCTCTGTCTTATCAATAAATGAAGTTCTGTCTTAACTTAGGAAAGAGTAATAGCTACCTGGTTTAAAAAGAGTGTTTGTTGAGAACGCTTTTGTAATTGTGATTTATTCAACCCAGATGCAAATGCAGTTGCATTATTTTTAATAAAACCTTTGGTGACATCCCATAGAATCCGGGGGTCATCAAATACATTTTTATTCGTCATTGTGAATGAATTTAATTCAATTTCAAATTGATCCTAGAATGCAAGATTTTGTAGTAATGAAACAGTGAAACGACCATCTTGTGGCACTTTTAGTAGATTCTAAGATTTGAAGTTGGCAGTAGTAAGACTGGTCAGACAAGTTCATATGTCTAAAAAAATGTATTGCTTAAAAAAAATAGAAGTATAGATAATAGTATGAAATCGATTTGTGAGAATGATTTTAATGCTTCTTGAGTAGAAAGTGTACTCTTGTTTTAGGATTATGTGCTCACAAGGCATCAATGAGGTTGTAATCAGAGAGTATATGGTGGAGAGCCTTGAGTGTGTGTCGATTGTAGTTGGTCTTCAGATTTGTCTCACATGTCCAAAATGGCATTCATGAAGAATACAACCTTACAGTGAAATGCTTGTCTTCACTATTATTGATCTCTTCACTATTATTCTGCAATGTAGAAAATAGTAAAAATAAAGAAAATATATTACCCACCTTAACTCATCCAAGTCTGTTAACTAAAGTGTAAAGGTCTGAAAATGGTTACTTATTTTGTTTTACTTCATTTTTTTATGACCTAAAAAATAGCTGCTAAGAGACTCCAGGTGTAAGGCTGCCACTCGCAGTTATGCTGCAACCCTGTAATGATAGTGCAGGGCGGGTGAGTTTCCTTGTGGGTCCTGCTTTTTGTTACACATCCATTGGCTTATCAACACTAAAGATAACAATTATATCATTAATATAACATTCCTGTCTGAAAAACAATGGCAACGCTAGTTAATCTGTCTTAGAATTTGAAAGGCGTAAATGTTCCTATCGAACATTCCAGTTGTCTTGACGTCCAAGCAAGAACCATATTCATCCTCTAGTTACTGCCCTTGTTATCCTTGAGGTTCTTTCTTTGAGCATGATATGCCGGCATAGGGGTGGAGGGGCAAGACAATGCAGGATCTTATTAAAGACAAGGCTTGCATCTACATACTGCTTAAAGCTGTCCACACTAAATAAAGTATGTTTGTAAACTATATGACAATGGTGGTAACTGTTTGGTTTGTTATCAAAAATCTTAAGTGTTTGTTTGTAGAGTGATTCAATTGGTTTCAGAATAGTAGTTCCTGCTTGTGACCAGACAATATCTCTGATGTAGGAAGAGCATAGCATGCCTATATACACTGCTCAAAAAAATAAAGGGAACACTTAAACAACACAATGTAACTCCAAGTCAATCACACTTCTGTGAAATCAAACTGTCCACTTAGGAAGCAACACTGATTGACAATAAATTTCACATGCTGTTGTGCAAATGGAATAGACAACAGGTGGAAATTATAGGCAATTAGCAAGACACCCCCAATAAAGGAGTGGTTCTGCAGGTGGTGACCACAGACCACTTTTCAGTTCCTATGCTTCCTGGCTGATGTTTTGGTCACTTTTGAATGCTGGCGGTGCTTTCACTCTAGTGGTAGCATGAGAAGGAGTCTACAACCCACACAAGTGGCTCAGGTAGTGCAGCTCATCCAGGATGGCACATCAATGCGAGCTGTGGCAAGAAGGTTTGCTGTGTCTGTCAGCGTAGTGTCCAGAGCATGGAGGTGCTACCAGGAGACAGGCCAGTACATCAGGAGACGTGGAGGAGGCCGTAGGAGGGCAACAACCCAGCAGCAGGACCGCTACCTCCACCTTTGTGCAAGGAGGAGCAGGAGGAGCACTGCCAGAGCCCTGCAAAATGACCTCCAGCAGGCCACAAATGTGCATGTGTCTGCTCAAACTGTCAGAAACAGACTCCATGAGGGTGGTATGAGGGCCAGACGTCCACAGGTGGGGGTTGTGCTTACAGCCCAACACCGTGCAGGACGTTTGGCATTTGCCAGAGAATACCAAGATTGGCAAATTCGCCACTGGCGCCCTGTGCTCTTCACAGATGAAAGCAGGTTCACACTGAGCACATGTGACAGACGTGACAGAGTCTGGTGACGCCGTGGAGAACGTTCTGCTGCCTGCAACATCCTCCAGCATGACCGGTTTGGCGGTGGGTCAGTCATGGTGTAGGGTGGCATTTCTTTGGGGGGCCGCATAGCCCTCCATGTGCTCGCCAGAGGTAGCCTGACTGCCATTAGGTACCGAGATGAGATCCTCAGACCCCTTGTGAGACCATATGCTGGTGCGGTTGGCCCTGGGTTCCTCCTAATGCAAGACAATGCTAGACCTCATGTGGCTGGAGTGTGTCAGCAGTTCCTGCAAGAGGAAGGCATTGATGCTATGGACTGGCCCGCCCATTCCCCAGACCTGAATCCAATTGAGCACATCTGGGACATCATGTCTCGCTCCATCCACCAACGCCACGTTGCACCACAGACTGTCCAGGAGTTGGCGGATGCTTTAGTCCAGGTCTGGGAGGAGATCCCTCAGGAGACCATCCGCCAAGTCATCAGGACCATGCCCAGGCGTTGTAGGGAGGTCATACAGGCACGTGGAGGCCACACACACTACTGAGCCTAATTTTGACTTGTTTTAAGGACATTACATCAAAGTTGGATCAGCCTGTAGTGTGGTTTTCCACTTTAATTTTGAGTGTGACTCCAAATCCAGACCTCTATGGGTTGATAAATTGGATTTCCATTGATTATTTTTGTGTGATTTTGTTGTCAGCACATTCAACTATGTGAAGAAAAAAGTATTTAATAAGATTATTTCATTCACTCAGATCTAGGATGTGTTATTTTAGTGTTCCCTTTATTTTTTTGAGCAGTGTAGTTTGGTGGCCTACAGAGGAAGGAAAGGTCTTATAAACCTAAAGTTGGATCATCCAAAATTGACCGTGTTAACCACCTTCTTCACATGTTTCTTAAATGTCAAGTTGGAGTCCAAAATGACGTCGAGATACCTGAAGTTAGACACAACTTTCAGATTCTCCCCATTAACAAGAACAGCTCGTTGGGAAGAATCAATGGATTTCTTAGAGAAGTACATACAAACAGTCTTGTCGATATTTAAATGCAGGCAATAATTAGTCATCCATTTAGAAACATGTACCATAGCCTCAGTTGACTTGTTAACAACTAGTTGTCTATTCTTTGAGTGTACATACAGAACTGTATCATCTGAATACATATGCATGCTAACTTGTGGGCAAGCAAGTGGGAGATCATTTATTTACACTACCATTCAAAAGTTTGGGGTCACTTTTTGAAAGAAAAGCACATTTTTTGTCCATTAAAATAACATCAAATTGATCAGAAATACATTACCTTGGATTATTATTGTCACTGGTCTCAGAAGCCACTTTCCCAGCTTCATTTTTAGCATTTTTCTTCTAATTCTTCTTAGTTTTCTTGGAATGAGAGGTCACTGTTGTAGACTCTGGCTCACCAGGTACCAACTCCAATGTTTCATTCACTCTGTCTTTGTCCTTGGGAGCCGGAGAATTATCCTCTTAAAACTCAGTCACACATTCTGTTATTTCAGCTGAGATATGTGATACGTCTGCCCTACTCATGGGGGCAGGATTGCTGTCCTGCACATTGTGTGAAAAAGTTTTTTCTATGCACCTTATGTTGTCCAATGTAGTAGGACTGTACTCTACTATCTCCTGACCTCATCTAGCGTCGGATTGTATCAGCCAGTCCTGTCTACGCACAGGACCTTGTCCATCATAAAATACTTTGATCCAGTCAGGGCCTCATCTTTACAGACCGTGTTATAGGAATGATGGGTGCTGCTTCAACATATACAGTTGAAGTCGGAAGTTTACATACACTTTAACCAAATACATTTAAACTCAGTTTTTCACAACTCCTGACATTTAATCCTAGTAAAAATTCCTTGTCTTAGGTCAGTTAGGATCACCAATTTATTTTAAGAATGTGAAATGTCAGAATAATAGTAGAGAGAATTATTTTAGCTGTTTTTTTATTTGAAAGGAAAAGTGGCCATTGTGGTACTGGCCAGTTAGTTGATTTTTCGTCTTGCTTTTCAACCGTTACTCTGAAAAATGGTAAGCCTGTTTTTAGTTTCCAGAAAATAACCGAAGCAGAGGTTCTAGCTGACCTGTGTGCCATTGATACTAAGAAATCCTTAGGCACTGACAATTTAGACCCGTACTTACTTAAGTGTGCTGCACCTATCATTGCTGGTTCAGTGACACACATTTTTAATCTAACATTAAGCACAGGAAATATCCCTAAGGTGTGGAAAGCAGCTTTTGTTCTGCCATTACATAAGGGAGGTGACGGTAGTGATTTGGATAACTATCGACCCATCTCTAGGCTCCCTTGTCTGGCAAAGATCCTAGAATCTATAGTCAACAAACAGTTACAATCTTTTCTTTCTGCTAACAGTATTCTTAGCACCAATCAATCTGGTTTTAGATCTAAACACAGTACCACATCGGCCACTATGCTTGTTGTAAATGATATTGCAAATGCCTTAGATGATAGAAAGCACTGTGCTGCGTTGTTTGTAGATTTGTCAAAAGCTTTTGACACTGTAGACCATGCTATCCTTTTGAGTAAGCTGTCATCTATAGGACTGTGCACTGATGCCTGCCGATGGTTTTATGACTATCTTAAAGATAGAACTCAGGCCGTCATGGTCGACGGGGTCAAGTATGACCCTCTACAGTTACTTAAAGGGGTCCCTCAGGGTTCAATAATTGGCCCACTATTGTTCTCACTTTATATAAACAACATTGGTGATGATGTCAGATATTGTAAATTCCATTTATATGCCGATGACACAGTGATGTACTCTATTGCTCCAACAGCCGACCAAGCTTTAATGCAGTTGGAGTCTGATTTTAGGATAATACAGGGGTCTCTTTTACAGCTTAAACTTGTTTTAAACGCTAAGAAAACAAATGTCATGTTTTTTTCTAGGTCTAAACTCTCAGTTAGAAACACATTTGTAATCACTAGCTTGGATGGTACTCAAATCAAACAGGTCTCTGCATATAAATACTTAGGGGTATGGTTAGATGATAGGCTTTCTTTTAAAAAACATGTTACTGAATTGGGAAAAAAGCTCAAATTCAAGATAGGGTTCCTTTACGGAAACAGGGCTTGTCTGTCCTCCGTAAATAGAAAACAAATTGTGCAGGCTACTTTTATGTCCGTTTTAGATTATGGTGATATTATCTATATGCATGCATCGGCAAACACATTAAAACCACTGGATGCTATTTACCATTGTGCACTCAGGTTTATCACGGGTGATAGTTACAAAACTCATCACTGTATCCTATATCAACATGTGGGTTGGGCCTCTCTATCTGTGAGGCGAGAGCAACATGCTCTCTTGTTTATTTATAAAGCACTTCTTTTAAAACTACCTCCATATATATCATCATTAATTTCCACTAGATATACTAATTTTAAAACCAGATCACAGATGTGGATTACATTAGAGACTCCTGCGGTCTCCACAGAGTTGGGTAGGACTGCCTTTAGTTCCTTTGCACCTTATTTATGGAACAAACTGCAGATCCAACTTAAGTTAGACACTCTGGTGTCCCTTGCCCATTTAAAAAATGTTATGGAGGATCAATATGATGTTGTCTGTGATTGTTTCTGTTGAATTGTGTCTTTGTTTTGTATGTTTGAAATGTTCTTGTCTGTATGCCTAAAACTGTACATGTCAACATGTTTACACAGGGCACAGCCGTAAAAGAGATCCAGGTCTCAGTCTGTTTTCCCTGTTAAAATAAAGATTTACATTTTTTATTTTTTATTTCAGCTATTATTTCTTTCATCACATTCCCAGGGGTCAGAAGTTTACATACACTCAATTAGTATTTGGTAGCATTGCCTTTAAATTGTTTAACTTGGGTAAAACATTTCGGGTAGCCTTCCCAAAGCTTCTCACAATAAGTTGGGTGAATTTTGGCTCATTCCTCCTGACAGAGCTGGTGTAACTGAGTCAGGTTTGTAGGCCTCCTTGCTCCCACACAATTTTTCAGTTCTGCTCACAAATACTCTATGGGATTGAGGTCAGGGCTTTGTGATGGCCACTCCAATACCTTAACTTTGTAGTCCTTAAGCCATTTTGCCACAACTTTGGAAGTATGCTTGGGGTCATTGTCCATTTGGAAGACCCATTTGCAACCAAGCTTTAACTTCTTAACTGATGTCTTGAGATGTTGCTTCAATATATCCACATCATTTTCCTACCTCATGATGCCATCTATTTTGTGAAGTGCACCAGTCCCTGAGTTTGAAGGTAGGCCTTGAAATATATCCACAGGTACACCTCCAATTGACTCAAATGATGTGACTACAGTATAGACTTGTCATACTGGTTTGGATTTGGCTCAATGTTCTGTTCACCTAAAACAGCACAGGTTTCCCAGCCATAAATCCACCATCATCAAAATATTCCACTTTAATGAAATGCATGGTTCTATAGTTAATGTATATTTACAGAATGTGTATCTATCAGAAGCTTCTAAAGCCATGACATCATTTTCTGTAATTTTCCAAGCTGTTTAATTTTTTTTCTTTTTATTTATTTTATTTCACCTTTATTTAAGCAGGTAGGCTAGTTGAGATCAAGTTCTCATTTACAACTGCGACCTGGCCAAGATAAAGCAAAGCAGTTTGACACATACAACAACACAGAGATACACATGGAATAAACAAACGTACAGTCAATAATGCAGTAGAAAAAAAAGTATATATACAGTGTGTGCAAATGAGGTAAGATAAGGGAGGTAAGGCAATAAAATAGGCCATAGTGGCGAGGTAATTAAAATATAGCAATTAAACACTGGAGTGATAGATGTGCAGAAGATGAATGTGCAAGTACAGATACTGGGGTGCAAAGGAGCAAAATAAATACAGTATGAGGATGAGGTTGTTGGATGGGCTATTTACAGATGGGCTATGTACAGTTGCAATTATCGGTAAGCTGCTCTGACAGCTGGTACTTGAAGATTATGTGCGTTAGATAAGAGTCTCCAGCTTCAGCGATTTTTCCAGTTCGTTCCAGACACTGGCAGCACAGAACTGGAAGGAAAGGCGGCCAATTGAGGAATTGGCTTTGGGGGTGACCAGTGAAATATACCTGCTGGAGCGCGTGCTGCGGGTGGGTGCTGCTATGGTGACCAGTGAACTGAGATAAGGCGGGGCTTTACCTAGCAAAGACTTGTAGATGACCTGGAGCTAGTGGTTTTGGCGACAAGTATGAAGCAAGGGCCAGCCAACGAGAGCATACAGGTCGCTGTGGTGGGTAGTATATGGGGCTTTGGTGACAAAACGGATGGCACTGTGATAGACTGCATCCAACTTGCTGAGTAGAGTGTTGGAGGCTATTTTGTAAATGACATCGCCAAAGTCGAGGATCGGTAAGATGGTCAGTTTTACGAGGGTATGTTCGGCAGCATGAGTGAAGGATGCTTTGTTGTGAAATAGGAAGCCGATTCTAGATTTCATTTTGGATTGGAGATGCATAATGTGGGTCTGGAAGGAGAGTTTATAGTCTAACCAGACACCTAGGTATTTGTAGTTGTCCACATATTCTTGGTCAGAACTGTCCAGAGTAGTGATGCTGGACGGGCGGGCAGGTGCAGGCAGCGATCGGTTGAAGAACATGCATTTAGTTTTACTTGCATTTAAGAGCAGTTGCAGGCCACGGCAGGAGAGTTGTATGGCATTGAAGCTCGTCTGGAGGTTAGTTAGCACAGTGTCCAAAGAAGGGCCAGAAGTATACAGAATGGTGTCATCTGCATAGAGGTGGATCAGAGAATCACCAGCAGCAAGAGCGACATCGTTGATGTATACAGAGAAAAGAGTCGGCCCGAGAATTGAACCCTGTGGCACCCCAGATGTCCGGACAACAGGCCCTCTAATTTGACACACTGAACTCTATCAGAGAAGTAGTTGGTGAACTAGGCGAGGCAGTCATTTGAGAAACCAAGGCTGTTGAGTCTGCCTATAAGAATGTGGTGATTGACAGAGTCAAAAGCCTTGGCAATGTTGATGAATACGGCTGCACAGTATTGTCTCTTATCAATGGCAGTTATGATATCGTTTAGGACCTTGGGCGTGGCTGAGGTGCACCCATGACCAGCTCGGAAGCCAGATTGCATAGCGGAGAAGGTACGGTGGGATTCGAAATGGTCAGTTATCTCTTTGTTAACTTAGCTTTCGAAAACCTTAGAATGGCAGGGTAGGATAGATTTAGGTCTGTAGCAGTTTGGGTCTAAAGTGTCTCCCCCTTTGAAGAGGGGGATGACCGTGGCAGCTTTCCAATCTTTGGGGATCTCAGACGATACAAAAGAGAGGTTGAAGAGGCTAGTAATAGGGGTTGCAACAATTTCGGCAGATAATTTTAGAAAGAGAGGGTCCAGATTGTTTAGCCCGGCTGATTTGTAGGGGTCCAGATTTTACAGCTCTTTAAGAACATCAGCTATCTGGATTTGGGTGAAGGAGAAATGGGGAGGCTTGGGAAAGTTGATGTGGGGGGTGCAGGGCAGTTGACTGGGGTAAGGGTAGCCAGGTGGAAAGCATGGCCAGCCGTAGAAAAATGCTTATTGAAATTCTCAATTATCGTGGATTTATCGGTGGTGACAGTGTTTCCTAGCCTCAGTGCAGTGGGCAGCTGAGAGGAGGTGCTCTTTTTCTCCATGGACTTTACAGTGTCCCAAAACTTTTTGAAGTTTGTGCTACAGGATGAAAATGTCTGTTTGAAAAAGCTAGCCTTAGCTTTCCTAACTGCGTGTGTATATTGGTTCCTAACTTCCCTGAAAAGTTGCATATCATGGGGGCTATTTGATGCTAATGCAGTACGACACAGGATGTTTTTGTGCTGGTCAAGGGCAGTCAGGTCTGGAGTGAACCAAGGGCTATATCTGTTCCTGTTTCTACATTTTTTTGAATGGGGCATGCCTCACCACTTAAGATGGTGAGGAAGGCACTTTTAAAGAATAACCAGGCATCCTCTACTGACGGGATGAGGTCAATATCCTTCCAGGATACCTGGGCCAGGTTGATTAGAAAGGCCTGCTCGCTTTAGTGTTTTAGGGAGCGTTTGACAGTGATGCAGGCAACAGTGACAGTGACCCATTACGGATGCAGGCAATGAGGCAGCGATCACTGAGATCTTGGTTGATGACAGCAGAAGTGTGTTTGGAGGGCAAGTTGGTTAAGATGATATCTATGAGGGTGCCCGTGTTTACGGATTTGGGGTTGTACCTGGTAGGTTCATTGATAATTTGTGTGAGATTGAGGGCATCAAGCTTAGATTGTAGGATGGCCGGTGTATTAAGCATGTCCAAGTTTAGGTCACCTAGCAGCATGAGCTCTGAAGATAGATGGGGGCAATCAATTCACATATGGTGTCCAGGACACAGCTGGGGGCAGAGGGTGGTCTATAGCAAGCGGCAACGGTGAGAGACTTGTTTCTGGAAAGGTGGATTTTTAGAAGTAGAAGCTTGAATTGTTTGGGCACAGACCCCTGGATAGTATGACAGAACTCTGCAGGCTATCTCTGCAGTAGATTGCCACTCCGCCCCCTTTGGCAGTTCTATCTTGTTGGAACATGTTATAGTTTGGGATGGAAATTTCTGGGTTTTTGGTGGTCTTCCTAAGCCAGGATTCAGACACACTCTGCTAACCCGGATGTCCTGTTTTTAAAAACTCTGCAGCTGCAATAAATAAAAAAATACGGTGACCCCGAAACCCAGATGGAGAGGGGTAAATTAGACACGTATTCAGTCCTTATATTACTGTAGCAAATGTAGGCCTACCTGTCACAAGAAAAACATTTACCATGATGAGATGATAGGTCTACATGCATTGTGAACCGAGCTCCATACTGAGATGGGCTGTCTGCCCCCACCCTGAGCATTAGTGTCACGTCCTGACCAGTAAAGAGGTTATTTGTTATTGTAGTTTGGTCAGGACGTGGCAGGGGGTGTTTGTTTTATGTGTTTCGGGGTATTTTGGGTAATGTTCTATGTTAGTCTATTTCTATGTCTGTGTCTAGTTTTTCTATTTCTATGCTTAGTTTATTGGTTTGACCTTCAATTGGAGGCAGCTGTTTCTCGTTGCCTCTAATTGAAGGTCCTATTTAGTAGGGGTGTTTTTTCATGGGTTTTTGTGGGTAGTTGTTCCATGTGTAGCTGTATGTCTCACAGGACTGTTTTTCGTCGTCGTCGTCGTTTTGATTAAGTGTTTTGTTTCATTTTCTTCTCATTAAATAAAACAAGATGAGCATACACATTCCCGCTGCGCCTTGGTCCCATCTTTACGACGAATGTGACAGTTAGAGCCATAGAGAATCCAGATTTAGACAATGCATATAATTAAACAGTTCCATTTCACGACATGCTGTTCCTATAAATAAATAAATAATTCAAATGTAGTGGTTTCTCGCAGTTATTTATTTCCTGGAAAAGGGAGTGATTTTGGGCAGTAAATATCGGTAACTTGGTTCGCGCCATTCAACCCTAGCATCCACTTTAGAAGTAAGCAACGGAAGTGATTCATTTACCGGTTTTAATTGCAAGTCGTGGGGGGAGGTAATCTCCTCACAAACAATATTTCGGATAGTAGAGGCCATGTTCCCACAGGTGAATTGTAGACATACAGATCATGCTATCTGCTGTAACGAACTAAACCTGCTAGTTTTGTCCTGTCATACAATGAACGTCCCAGACCTTAATATGGGGTTTACAATTGACAATTTTAGAAAAAGATATTGATTAATTCATAGTAATTTTGCAAAAGAAAGTCACGATTAGGCCACGTGTTTCAATGCATGCCACCGGAACCCATGTTATGATCCATCTTGACACCCTTGTTTTCAATACCTTTCAATACCTCACCTTGCGAGGATAATGACACTGAGCCTTTCCTAAAAAAATATGATATTGGAGAACACATTGGGAGGAATCTTTTCAGATCCTTGATATCCTTCCTCTGTACTTATGGACTTCTCTCTTCAATTCAAAGCACAGGTTTTCAATGGGGTTCAAGTCTGGAGACTGAAATGGCCATTGCAAAATGTTGTTTTGGGGTCAATAAACCATTTAGGGTTATTGTCTTGCTGGAAGATCGGCCAAGTTTAAAGCCTCCTGCTAGAGGCAACCAAGTTTTGGGCTAAAATGTCTGGGTACTGGGTAAAGTTGATGATGACGTTGATCTTTTAACAAGGGCCCAGGACCAGTGGAAGCAAAATAGCCCCATAACATCAAAAATCCACCACCATATTTTACAGTAGGTGTGGGGTTTGTTTCTGCATATGCATCTTTCTTTTGACTGTAAATATGATGTAATTGCATATAATGTAATACAATTATATAAAACCATAAACCATACCTTTTTTGTATACCATTTTATAATGGATAGGGTACTGCAGAAATAGTACCTACATCTATAATAGTACCTAAATCAAACATTTATACCATCTCCTGCTAAAACACCTTGATACCCTTGAATAGGGATGTGTGTGTGAGCAGCAGAGCACCGTTTTCTGAGTCCCTTCTCATTTGGCTGATGGAGTGCTGGGCAGGGAGATGTATTACCACCCTGCTCTCCTGCCTCCTTCACCGCCACCAGCCCAGCCCAGCCAGTCTCACCCATCATTTACCAGGGAATGTTAGATCTTCAGGGCTGCTGCCAAAACCAACCATGGGATGGGATCAACACTCTGACACCTCTCCCTGACACCCCTCCAAAATAACACACCACCATGTCCCATTGGCTGTCAGGCTGTTGTTGTGACAGTAAGAGGTGTATTCCATTACTAGGGTAACTCTTTGTTCCAAACCACAGCCTTAGTCACAGATTCCTCTAACTGGCCGGCCGATGACTAAACTGATGCCCAATCTTATTCATTCTACACAGCATTTTTTTCTTTTGGAAGTTCTATTAAAATGTATTGTGTTTAATTAACCACTTAGGAGTATGTCATGAGCAGCGTAGAGGTTCCTAGAGGTCCCAAAGGTTATTGATAGATTTACCTTTCCCTTGTCAGCCTGTTAATGACCATTATCCATATAATAACTCAATGTATTGTGACTGCCATGTGACAGTGACACAGAGGGAGAGAGAAAGGGTAATTTTGTGTCCCGGTCTCTGGTCCTAGTATTACCCCACTGACAGTCAGTCAGGGTTCATTACTGCTATTAGAAGAGCCATACATCTTACGCTAATACCCAGGGAGCTGCAGCTGCATCTGGGTTGTGTCTCAGTTAGTGGGGGATGGGCAGGGTCAGGGTTACATGTAAAATGGGTACGCTGCACACATTATATCACAATGAGACAGGAGTATAAACCTTTCACGGTACCTGACATAATCAGATCTGTGTTAGAACCTAGGCTACTCCATAGACTTGTAAACCCAAGGAGATCCAACCCTTCATTTTAAATTTACAGCACAATAAATGTGGCACTACTCCTTCCCACAATGCAATGCGGACCTTGTGTAATGAGAGTGAGGGTGATAAATTATTCCTCCAAAAGCTCAGAACAGTGTGTACTCATCACACACATACCTCCCACATGTGAAGACTCACAAAGTACACACAATGTGGGCATGCAAACACATACAAACCAAGATTAGACAATAGAGAAAAACACAATAATTATCAAACAAAAAATAACATTATTACAGGGGGAATATATTAATGTCAGATGCATAGGCTCTCTGCAAGGTTTTTTATAGCTAACCTACCATATGAATATCATTTTCTGACTCAAATAGGATTCCATCGAGATTAATCTGATGCCCAAAAGATTTCAAATCAACATTTTGTGATGTAAAACTGTTAAATTGCATGTATTTGAAAATGTCTAAATTGGTCAATCCAACATTGATTTGTAATGCTGTCATGGAAATACATGTATTTCCTATTTAAATCATTTATGGGTTCTATGCATTTAGTTTTCCATGTGGACCAATTTATCGGTGAATTCTCTTGCAATATATTCTATATTTGTGTAAGCATAGGTGCTTGGCAGAGAATTGATTGATACCTCCTCTGTCTTACCTCACTCCACTCTGAGGGTTCACTGAAAGGACAAGAACAGAGCAGCAGGAACCACTGGCCTTGGCAGAGTCCTTGTCAACAGGAACAGAGACAAATGGTCAATTCAATAACATCAGATTGATTCATATCATGACTCCATCACACACATATAAACACTTTGGGTATGACGCTAGGAAGACAAGTAATCAATACTATTCTAGGGATGTAACGAATCACTGATACGCATCAGTCCCTGATCCAAATGTTTAAGATACAAGTGCATCAGTCCGCACCGATCCAAATGTAGCAAGATGCATCGGTCAGAAAATCGATTCAAACGTTAAGAACCGCCAGTTCACAAAATTTGTTTTGCTCATTACATTCTTTCTACCTTCCGAAAAAACCTCTCATCTTTGTGACAACTGATGTGTCCTCTCCTTCAATGTCGAACTACATGTGACTGAGTTGACAGTCATTGATCTACAAGTAATTTTGCATGCCAACAACCCCAGGAAATATCTGTAGTCCAGTGGCGGTCAGTGCCTTTTAAGATGAGGATGGATGATACAAATGTTTTATGAACATGGCCTAATTTCTATTACAGCATATTGGTTCACTGTCATTAATTTTCCATTCATCAAGATCAATGTAACATCGATATGTTTAGGCTACTACATGATACTCAAATGTTTCCTGTACCCATCATGAGGTTGCTACAACCTAGCCTAAGTTTACAATGTAGGTGTACAGGTCGAGAGAATTTTGAGTAATCAAAGTGACAGACAATCAAACGTTAGTTTCTATTGGACAAATTCAGGTATGTTTATCACTGTTTTGTTCCGTTTAAGAAACTTTTTTCAACCGAATCGCCGCAATGAGTACACCCCTGATCACAAGCAAACACAGTTCACTTTCATACCAGACACTTGTTCGAATCCAGGCTGTATCACATCCGGCCATGATTGGGAGTCCCATAGGGCGGCGCACAATTGGCCCAGCGTCGTCCGGGTTAAATAAAGGTTAAATAAAATAAATAAATAAAAAATGCCTTGTCTCCCTTATGGCTCAGCTAAGGTGCCTACATACTGTAGTACATACACTATAGACATACACCCAGACAGATCCAGATCAGAGAGGCCTAGCTCATGCACTCCATCAGCAGCAGATTTGTATTTATAATGGAAAATGAATGGTTTTATGGAACAAATGTTAGTGCATGGTATCGCACCGAATCACATCGATTCGTTCTCTAATCAAACCGAATCAAACTGAATGAATCCTAAAACCTGTATTTCCTGTATTGTATCAGAGCCCATGTATCTAGATACACTACATGACCAAAAGTATGTGGACACCTGCTTGTCGAACATCTCATTCCAAAATCATGGGCATTAATATGGAGTTGGTCCCCCTTTGCTGCTATTACATTCTTCACTCTTCTGGGGAGGCTTTCCACTAGATGTTGGAACATTGCTGCGGGGACTTGCTGCCATTCAACCACAAGAGCATTAGTGAGGTCGGGCACTGACGTTCCAATTAATCCCAAAGGTGTTCGATGGGGTTGAGGTAAGGGCTCTGTGCAGGCCAGTCAAGTTCTTCCACATCGATCTCGACAAAACATTTCTGTATGGACCTCGCTTTGTGCACGGCGGCATTGTCATACTGAAATTGGAAAGGGCCTTCCTGGTGCCACAAAGTTGGAAACACAAAATCGTCTAGAATGTCATTGTACGCTGCAGTGTTAAGATTTCCCTTCACTGGAACTAAGAGGCCTAGCATGAAAAACAGCCCCATACTATTATTCCTCCTCCTCCAAACTTTACAGCTGGCTCTATGCATTCGGACAGGTAGCGTTCTCCTGGCATTCGCCAAACCCAGATAGTGAAGCGTGATTCATCACTCCAGTGAACTTGTTTCCACTGCTCCAGAGTCCAATGGCTGCGAGTTTAACACCACTCCAGCCGACGCTTGGCATTGCACATGGTAATCTTAGGCTTGTGTGCAGCTGTTCAGCCATGGAAATCCATTTCATGAAGCTCCCTACGAACAGTTCTTGTGCTGACATTGCTTCCAGAGGCAGTTTGGAACTCGGTAGTGAATGTTGCAACCGAGGACAGACCTTTTTTTTTACGCGCTACATGATTCAGCACTCGGCGGTCCCATTCTATGAGCTTGTGTGGCTTACCACTTCGCGGCTGAGCTGTTGCTGAGCCGTTGTTGCTCCTAGATGTTTCCACTTCACAATAACAGCACTTGACCGGGGCAGCTCTAGCAGGGCAGAAATTTGACAAACTGACTTGTTAGAAAGGTGGCATTCTATGACGGTGCCAGGTTGAAAGTCACTGAGCTCTTCAGCAAGGCCATTCTACTGCCAATGTTTGTCTATGGAGATTGCATTGCTTTGAGCTTGATTTTCTTTTACACCTGTCAGCAACGGGTGTGGCTGAAATAGCCAAATCCACTCATTTGAAGGGGTGTCCACATACTTTGTGTATATATTGTGTATGTATCAAATCATCTTGAAAGGGAAAGATGCACATCTCTACTATTCTCATACTGAAAATGTGTGTGTTGTTTAGCTTACAAGGACCGACAGCAGGTTATTATTGGGCATGGCATCCATAGAGTATGTCCGATGTAACATACTAACCCACCCATAGTCTTCACTCAAGAGCAGAGACAGACACCCTAACTGAGGTGATCCAAAGTGACCATAGGTAATCAATAACCCCCGCTCTCTGCTGGCTTTCCCAGCCAATCATTTCTTTCAGGCCATGACAAGTCTAGAGACTCAAGTGTCTTAGCAATGTCCTGATGAACTGACAGTTCAGCATGTTCTCCAAGAAAATGTCAGCCATCTCCTCAAAGCCTTTCTGAGCCAGAATGTCAATGTGATATACATGGACAACTACTCCACTTCCATTATCAAATTGAGGTGACTGAAATATACTCATCATTTAGAATGCACCCCATAATACATGAGTCATATCTGGATAATGTGATGAGTACTGTAATGTGTGACTGGAGATGAGGGGGAATCAAGCTTCATGTAGGGGGAGGGAGGGAGTGAGTCTGCACCAGGATGGTGGATATTGTACACACAAGTTTCTCTCTTTCCATTTGTAGGATGCATTCACATACATACACAAATCTACATGTGTCTCACAGGGGAAGGAGAAAGAAGAAGAAGCACTGTGGTCTATTGTTGGATACATCCCCATCACCTGGCATTCTAGTTCCCTTTAACAATCAATAACATAAGTATTACCCACGTATACACAGACATCACGTGGATGCACTGCACTGCGCTACACACAAGTAAACACACACACGTCATTGGTGTGACTATTTTGCATGTGTAACAGTCAAGCCTTCCTACTGGATGATTAACGCATCATGTGATTTTGAATTGTGTGTTTAAAACCCCTGTTTTTGTGTTCCAGGCGGCCGCTCACAGGAAGTGATGCAGTCCAGAGGCATGATGGTGAAATGTCTGATGAGAGCACATAGCAAATGGACATTTTGCTGTATGACTAAGTCTGAGAAACTATGGAGTTAAAAGTAAAGAGAAAATTGTATATGGAAATGAAGCATTCTAAATGAATTGTGAAAACGAATTAAGATGTGTTGAGACTTGACTATTGAAAATCATGCCTTATGTTTATTGTTGTCTGCCTCTACTTCACTATGCCTGCCCAGACCCTAGAATCTGTCACTTTTCCACACTATGACACACACACCTTTCTGCTCTCGCTCCTCAATGCCTCTGCAGCAGAAAGTCATCACTGACCTTGGCTTCCATGGCAACTGGCCCTGTAGACTGTTCCCATCATTCTTCGCTCTGAAAGCTCAAGTGACATCTTTTGTGCCATGTGAGCTGAGAGTTAACAGAGAGGTGGGGTCAACTCATCTCAAGTGAGACCTTCTCAGCAACATGAAATAAAAAAAAATCCCCACTACAGTAAATTATCAAAGTCAGGGCAATGTACTGGATAATCCTAGAGTGCCACCTGCATGCAATCTAAACCAGGGCTCTTCGGTTAATGTCACACTTCTGAATCTGCTAAACAATGAGCAGTGAATCTCCGTAATTCCTCTGTATGCAACACTCCTCTCCTTGCAATCCTAAATCACCATATTGCTTCACCAACACACATCACTCCCCCTGATACAGGGCATCTACAGTTCAAATGGATCATGATAGTGATAACCTTGCTCTTTGCCAGCTCCTATACAGACAGCGAGAACTCAGGGGGATTTAACAATGAGGAGGTCTCATCTCAAAGGCAATGGAAGCACGTGACTCTTTTTGAGGTGTTCTTCACTTAGAAGGACAAACGGGCATGTCCCACTGTACAATGGAGATAAACCTCCTCCAATGACCCATTTTGGCTATGAACCGCACAGAATGTGAAAAAGCCCCATTTGATAATCAAATTAGCACTGGTCTGAGGACAGATATGACAGTAGTTATCCTTCAGGCTTTGAACTGAGCAGCACATTCCTCTTACTAAAGCTCTTCCTCAGTTTTAATGAGGACAACTCATCTAACAAGGTTTTATTCAGAAGCCTTTACTGTTAGCAATAGAACAACACTATAATGACATCAATTTATGGAAATATAAGATTCTCACATCCACACAGCAAAAGGAGGGAGAAGATGTGAAATATTAACTTTGATGGGCCTCTGTACCCAGTTTTTAATATGATATCTGAAATGAGACTAACTGCATAAATTAATGGGGGCCACCCAGGCAGTAATTCAACGATAATTACTAAATTGAAATAGCTGGCAGCTAGACTAATTTACCTACCTTAAAAATGTTAGCTGACATGGGATAGTTTAGTGACTGACATAAGAGAAAAACTGCTGATGCACAACCACATTTCGAAATTACACCTTATTCTACTATTCAGTTTCTATTATTATTTTTATTGATCCGAGGGTCTTCAAAAGGTGCGTACATGCAGCCAGTGCTTAATTCGAGCCGCATCCGGCCTGAACAGGATCCGGAACCTCTCAATTCTGAACTGTTTTGATCCGGAACCCATGTGCCAGGACCTCTCTTGTCATTAAAAATAATTGTCCCTGTTTGCAATGTAAAAAATATAATAAAATCAAAGTTAATTCAAGTTGCCTTCTCTGTAATTCTCCTTCCCCCTAAAAACGTAATGTGAAAATGTGCCTGATATTCTAAGAATTGTTCCATCTTGGGCCTGCCCGAGTTTATGGTTTGCGCAGCAGTAGCCTATATAGATCAATGTGTTGCCATTGCTGTGGTGAGAGAGAGAAGCGCGCCTGTATCTCACAGAACTAGTATGAGATTCACTTTCTATGATCGCTCTCCCTCTCTCTGCTTTGATAGTCATGCTCCTGCAATTCTCTTCTCTCCAGCGTTGCACTTCGTCATTTATTCCTTAGCACCATTTTCTAAGAGTATGATTCTATCTAGAACCAAAAAGGGTTATTCAGCTGCCCCCATAGGAGAACCCCTTTAGTTCCAGGTAGAACCTTTTCCATAGAGGGTTCTACATGGAACCCCCAAAAGTTCTACCTGGAACCAAAGAGGGTTCTACCTGGAACAAAAAAAGGTTCTACCTGGAACAAAAAAAGGTTCTACCTGGAACCAAAACAGGTTCTACCTGGAACCAAAAAATGTTATCTTATGGGGACAGCCGCAGAACCCTTTTGGAACCTTTTTTCTGAGTGTAGACGCGGGAAGGGTGCTGGAGGTTCCGCAGCACCCATGATAAATTGAAATATATTTGCCAAAGTTATAGAATTACTGCTGTCTGTTGAGATAGAAATTAAATCATGTAGAATACTACACCCGGAGTAGGTCTATAATTTAGCTACAGAGGATCAATAGCTTATTTTATTTTAAAATAGCCTAGCTGCAGATTGTGTGTAGCCCAATCACAAGGCATGCCTACAGTCTGGGACGCGCGGCAAATCTGTCAGTGAACAGCATGAAGCCAAAACAGGCCTTTTGCAGTATTTCAAATAGCCAAACATCGCGGGAAAACACAGGTTTGAAAGCAAATGGATTCTGCTGAAAAGAGAAGATTAATCTGGAAAAGTAAAACGATGCGTTGCAAAGTAAAACAAGAGAGAGATAGGGTTTTGGCACGAGCGCATCGGCCATCGCGGATGAGTGAACTACACACCTAGGCCTAGGCTATTGATGGAGTCAAGACAAGGTCGTTTTTATTCATCTCAGATTCTCAATTTGTGAGGTATTAAAAAATATTCTGCCAAAGTCTCCAGTCATCTAAAATTGTGTAGAATTGCATTTAATGCGTTTATATAAGGCAAACATTTTCCAGGACCCTAGGCCAAAATTAATTACCCCATGTGTGCATCTTCTGCAAGCAATTCTACTCTTCTGCTCTATGTCAGCACGCAAAAGCAATGACATGCATGCAATGCTTTATTATAAATGTTTTTTGTGTGTTTTTTTTCATGCGTTCCGGTACCTCAGAGCCCCCCAGGTCAGCTCACTTTTTGTTCAGGCACCTCCCAATTTACAAATGAAGCATTGCATGCAGCCGCCAATTGCAAATCCATGGGCTACAGGTTAGCTCAGATTATCATCTCATTCAGTTGACATTCCCTTTTTTCTCATCATATTGCATGACCTATTTTCGAAGTTAAGAAACCAAAATAGGCTGACTGGTATAGTACAATGAGGCCACATTTACATACACCTGTGTAAATGTTGTACCTGTTATCAGACCTACAGTCTGAAGGGAATTAAATAACCTAAAATAAATATCATTTAATACCTCTTTATTTTAATCTGTATTTAATCGTTTTATTCTACCTTCCATGATAATAATCCGTACGAACGTTGCATTGAGCTACTGGAGTGGAAACTAACGGACTTGACTCGAGGTCGGTGCTGTGTTTGTAATAGTGCATCGCGTGAGCGCCCTCCCAGTAATCAATCAGAAGGCTCCTCATCCGGCAGAAGGCTGCTGCTTCGCTCTCTCTGATACGGAATAGAAGGCTTGACATCATAGGCTGTGGTCTACTTCGCTCTTAAAGAATCACTTCGAATTGCATTTTCTTATTATATGAAGTATAGCCAATTGGTAGGCTACTATTTTGCATCGACGTCCTGGGTCCATTTGCTGTTCAACCTGCGACATTTCTCAATATCGCCTTTGATTTTCTTCAGTTTACGCCTTGAGGGAGCGGAAGGTAAAATAATGCTTGTGGATCATTTATTTTAGGCAGAGGTCACCTGGATGTTGAACGTTTCTATAGGTTTTGAAAATAAAATTATGTTGCATGGCATCAGCTAATAAAAAAGTATTTAAATTGTTTTGGCTTTATTAATAATAGATAGCCTACTCTCCTATTTAGCAATAGGATATCGGCAATGCTTTTTGTGGCTAATGTGGCTAGACATGTAGGATGTAATGTAGGCAGTGTATTCAATGTCGAACATGAGTTAGTGAATGAAACAAGCGTAGAAATTAGAGATCTGTTCTGAGACGCATGAAGTTCAACTCATTATGGGAACTTGTAGCGGTCCTGTGGTGCAATGCACCCCGGTAAGTGTACCATGTGCGCATGGGTAAAGTGCATAGAAGATGAAATATTCTGCTCATCTATTACTGTTTAGTAGCGCATTTACTATGCTTGACAGCCCACGTGTGTGAGTTATGACTGTCATGGGGTTGTTTTATGTTATTGCTAGGTGTTGGCATAATTTTAGCCAGGGGACACTACAAATATCAAGGTATAGGTAAGCAATGTGCTGCTGACCTCCAATATATTTTCTTTCAGCACATGGCCGATTGAGGATGTATGTCATATGCAGTCTAAATTCTGCATTGTGAAGACAGATTCCCTATCTAAAAATACATTCAACATCCTCTACCATGCCTGCACCTGACATGGTGGTTGGGCAACTCTCTGGTTCCCGCTGTGCCATAGAAGGAGTGTTTATTAAGGGGCTCTTTGCCCTTCTGGTCCTAAGTCTCCTGCTGCCTTCAGGAGCAACAACCAGCTCAAAATCTGTCACCTGCCACAAAATCTGTTTGTGCGCCAGCAACATCGTTAGCTGCTCCAAGATGAACCTGACCGGCATCCCCATGACTTTTCCTCGCTACACTGCTGTGCTGGACCTCAGCTTCAACCAAATCAGTAAACTGAAAGCTGAATGGACCCCGGTCAAGCTCAGCATGCTGCACAGCCTCCTGCTCAGCCACAACGGTCTCACCTTCCTCTCTTCCGAGGCCTTCCTATACGTCACACGGTTGCGCTACCTGGACCTGTCCTCAAACGGCCTGAAAATTCTGGAGGAGTTCATCTTCGAGCCCCTGGAGCACCTGGAGGTACTTCTGCTTTACAACAACCACATCTCCCAGATTGACCGCACTGCCTTCTCCAGCCTCAACAGCCTGCAGAAGCTCTACCTCAGCCAGAACCAGATCCAACGCTTCCCCCTGGAGCTGGTCAAAGAGAGGAATCGGCTGGAGAAGCTCACTCTGTTGGACCTGTCCACCAATCGGCTCAAACTGCTGCCCATACAGGAGCTCCAGGTCCTGCCCGCCTGGATCAAGAATGGCCTCTACTTCCACAACAACCCGCTGCCCTGCAGCTGTGAGCTGTACAGCATGCTGGCCAGCTGGCACCGCCAGGAGCTCAGCTCCGCCACTGATTTCAGAGACGACCACACCTGCCTCCTCCCAGGCACACAGAAGGAGAAGGCACTCACCCTGGAGCTGAACAAGGTCCATCTGAATTGTAGCGCAGTGACCATTTTAGACGAGGAGGCTTACCTTGAGCAGTTCATAAGACTGGGCTGTGACACTAGGCAGAGGTACATGCTGAAGAGCTGGGTCCTTCCAGGCAATGTGCAGTTGTCTTCTGGTAACCAGAGTTCCAGGGTCCTCAGCGACGGCAGCCTGCAGGTTGGCCCTATCACGCTAGAGGACTCTGGGATCTACACCTGTTACGCAGTGGGGGAATCCTTCAACGAGACCCTATATGTGACTGTGTTAGTGCACAACGCCACTCAGGCTGGAGGGCAGGAGGGCATGAAGACGGCCTACACCACACTGGTGGGCTGTCTGGCCAGTGCGATGATGGTGCTCATCTACCTCTACCTCACACCCTGCCGCTGCATCTGCTGCCCGGTCCAGGGCCTGGACAAGAGAGCCCCGGGGGACAGCCTTCACTCCTCCATCCTTAGCGTCTCTCCCACCCATGAGGACACAGGACCGGAGGGGGGCGGAGGTGGAGGGTGTGCCTTTGACAAGCCTCCCTTTAACAGGCATGTCGCCTACCTGGACCCAAAGGGCCTGCTGGAGCAGAATGGGCGACTGAGCCCATGTGGGGAGGAGGATGAGGAGTGGCAGGAGGAGGACAGAGGGAGGCAGGAACAGAGAAGGAAGTCAGACGCAGAGTCTCTGAGCTCTGTGTGCTCGGACACCCCTATTGTGGTGTGAGAGGGTGTTTCGCTTCAACTGGAGGATGTTCCACATAAAACCACTGGGGGGAGGGTGGAGGATGGGTGACTCAGCTGCCTCAGTAGGACTGTAACTTGCTCATGAAGCAGGAGGCTATCCATTTTCCATATGTAGAAATTCAATAGGGTAAGTAGCTTTAAGTAGTGGGATTACACTATCTTGTCTTTTTATAAGACAAGAACTTTCAACCAAATGAGGATTCATTCTCACAAATTTATTTTGTAGCAATCTATGTGTTCATCAAATGCTTCATCTCTTTGTGTTAGAATACCAATATTGTTGATTCTTTCCAGTGATAAGGGGCACAAAAACATTATGAGTTGTAGCTGAATTTATGCAACCAACAGAAGCTGCATTGAAGTGTATTCACTCGAATAGACTCAACATTGCTCCAATACATCTGTGCTGCTGTGACGCCTGGATCACCAGGCTAATAATAGTCTCTGTCACTTAGTCATTATTGGGAGGGAAATGCTAGTGGGACAGTGTGGGACAGAAAGGATATTTGTTAACAGCCAGGCCCAGTCCTACCAAAGAGAGTTGCTGTGAAAATCCACTGAGTACTTCTGGGCATGGGTTCAAGTCCCTAAGCAAACAGACAAATGCAGACTGGGCGATTGTCTTATAAACATGGTCAGAAATAGCAACCAGTAGTACAGCTAAATCGCTAGCCCACTCAGCGCCCCTGCCACAGTTGAGCATCGGATGTAAACACAACTCTAGCACTGGAATAACAGATATTCTGCTGTCATTCTTGTATTGCTAAACAGGCACAACTAAGATTAAGGACTGATGTAGGAGGTATAATATAAACAAAAGCCATTGATATTATGCCAGCACCATGAGCTCGGAAAAAATGGTCAACAAGCAGTCAGATGCTAATGTTACCCAGCTGAAAATCAGGTTTGAGCTCAATGAAGTTTGAGCTCTTGTTTTGTACCTGAACCTCTGTTTAGTCACTCAATCCAGTTGTATGCTATAGGGGTTTCTTAACACACTTCATTAGATATTACCTAACCTTGACTAACAGCTTTTCAACCTGAGAATCTCTAGGCCTCTTAACTTGAAACCAGGTGTCATCGTAATTTCAGTACCTTGATGGAGGAACTGCGCTGCTGTTATAGACGGACATCTCTGAAGACAGACTCCCACCTCTTAGGACCATATACTCAAACCTATAGTATAAGCTGAAAGGTGCATTATTAACTCACAGTAAAGCAGTTACAGAACACACACAACAAAACATGTGCCACTAACATTTTTAGAAGCAAGACTTTCTTAAGCTATCCATTCATGTCTATGTTTCTGCCTGCTCAGGGTCATATAGTTTCATATGTATGTGTATACACATTATCTAACTATCTATTAATCAGATGTTTAATAGTATGTATCCCTACAGTATACATAATTATATAAAGATGTTGCAAGATACTGTATGTGTTTTTGCATACTAGCAGAGGAGTTGTAAATTAAAGACAGATAATGTTATATGAGAATATTATCATAACCTATAATCTTGTTATGCTTTGAAGACCCTTACATTTGACAATTTGCTGACATTGTACAATTGACATGGTCATTTCTGGTAGAAGCTATTAGACCTCTGGCTCTTCTGTATAAAGACCGCATTATAATCTCCTGAAGAAAAATGTATCATCTCTGACCAAGCAATGATTAGTTCAAATATTTAAAGAGTAACCAGTGTGTAATCTCTTATACACTCACAAAGGGAATCAGCTGAGTAATTGTTATCTGTTAAAATATGTAAAAGTATTATGCGTCTTTGTGGTAGCCATTTCTTGTGATGTTCTGCGTTTGCCTACTGTACGTCTGTGTTACTTACTACTTACTGCTTATGAATTGTTGGGTCAAGGACAAAGACAATCTGTAATGACAGACTTCTGTCAGAATCTCTCTGCTATGCTCTCAAATGTCTTCCTGTTCATCCACTGTACCTGTCAACTGTATTCACAACCTCAAACTTACAAACCATGAAGTGTGATGATGCTGTGTTTTTCTTGGAAAGAAGCACTCAAGAGACACACAACATGAATATTGATATTCCAGTGGTGTAAAGTAACTAAGTAAAAATACTTATTACAGTGCCTAGTGGAGGTCTACACACCCCTTGCACAGTCTACACATTTTGCTGCCTTAAAATTGTATTTAAAAAAAACAGATTAAATTTGATCGATCTATACAAAAAAAACAGATTAAATTTGATCGATCTATACAACTTGCTCCACATTATAGAACATTTATAGAACATTTTCCAAATTACTAAGAAATACAAAATGTTGTATTGATTGCGTATGTCCTAACACCCCAGAGGTAATACTTGGTGGAAGCACCTTTAGCAGCCATTACAGCTGTGAATCATTTGGAATCATATTCTACCAACTTTGCACAACTCTTAGGGCAACATGCAGCAACATGTGAAGGCTGTGCAAGGGATGTGTAGACTTTCACTAGCGACTGTGAAAGTAGTTTTTTTGTAGTATCTGTACTTTACTATTTATATTTTTGATTACTTTAACTCCACTACATTCATAAAGAAAAGATCTACTTTTTACTCCCATTTAGAAATGCTTCATTTAGAAATGAGTGTTGGAGTCTGCCCCTGGCAATCCGCAAATAAAAATCAAGAAAACCATGTTTTCAGGTTTGCTTAATATAATATTTTAAATTATTTATAGTATTTACTTTTGATATTTAAGTATATTTTAGCAATTAGATGTACTTTTAAACCAAAAACTTTTGCTCAAGTATTTTACTGGGTGACTAACTTTCACTTGAGTCCTTTTCTATTAAGGTATCTTTACTTTTACTCAAGTATGACAATTGGGTACTTTTTCCACTACTGTCAATATCTGATCGCCTAGAATGTATGCTTTATTACAGCCCTCCTTGCGATATTGTGACGTGAGTGTCCAGTGTTAGTGAAGCCTGATATTCAGGCCTCCTCACGGGGCCAAATGGCATGCCACTCCACTGGCTTCTTTTTCTACAGTAAATTACCCTAATGACATGTACTGTGATCACTAGGGGGTGAAATGTTAGAACTCACAGGATCACTGAGGTGAAAACTCAGTTCACTGGAGGAGCAGTCCGTTTACTTTCTTCAGGCACCATTTCATGCAGGCTCTTTATTCTTCCTCTTTTGGACCATTTATCTTTGGCACTGTCATGTGGCTGTAGGTGCACACCATCACATCCCTTTGGCCATTTACAGGTAACTTCATTACAGGTAAACTGAGGGAAGGACTGTGTGTTTCTGTGTGGATTTTTGTTTATCACCAATCTGAATTACTGTACTCGATGTCATTTTGGATTAAGTGTCAATATCTGCAGAAGTAAAGGTTTATTTCCATCTAGATTCTATAATATGAAGGCGTGTGTGCCAGAACCCACTAATGTAATACTGCTAAAGTGTAAATGAAGACTTCTACTAGATTAATGATTCAAGAGGACTGGAGAGGGAAGTCTAAAGACCCTGGGTTCATCCCAAAAGGCTATATAGTGTACTACCCTATATAGTGCACTACTTTTGACGAGGGCCCATTTGCCTCTGGTTAGGGAATATGGTGCCATTTGGGACGTAATCCCTGATTTAGCAATGCTGACCAAAAGCAAAATCATCCAGGTTTTGTAATGAAGTGACAAGTTTGATTAAACTGGGTGATATGTCAGCAGATGCTAGATGCTTAGGTCCCATGTGGTTCATTTGGTAGAGCATGGCTCTTTCAATGCCAGGGTTGTGGGTTCAAATCCAATGGGAGACCGGTATGAAAATGTATTACTGTAAGTCGCTCTGGATAAGAAATGTAAAGATCCCTGCACATTTTTACTAAAACTAGGTCTATGGCCTTGCAGTAACATACTGTACAATATGTATTGTCACAAATAGTTATGTAATAGTAAGTATTGAGGTGTGGTAATGACACATTTCCAGCTAGTAGATATTCAAGCATAGTTTATAATTAGAACCAATCGACCCGCAGAAGAAATGTAAGAACGACCTGAAGATGACTGTATTTAGAGCAGGCACAGATGGCATGGTGCATGCAGTCAGTGCCTGCTCAATGATTGGCATGTAGTTGTGTGTATGTAGACTGAATTCAGAAGATGACTCATCCTTTCTCTGTAAGCCCCCTCCAGATTTAATGAAATGACTGCCTATAATATTGTGTATTTGTGAGTCTATGGGTTTCATGCCATCTAGTGGGCTGTATTGTGAATGATTTAGCTGAACATGCAGTCTAACACTGTGAATGGGCCCATAACCTGGTTAATCTGAACGAGAATCCATGTCAATGGTCAAACAACCACATTTGCAAAACAGCACAATAGACTTAATAAATCACAAATCCGATACAGGTTAACTTTGTTTTATTTGCATAATTGGAATAATTGCACAGTAGTGGAGCTTGTTCACTTTTCATTACCTCTGTCTGCAGTTCACTTCAGAACTGGAATAAAGATGGTCGGTCCTGGTGAATCTTTCAGAGTCAGATGCAGACAGGCATCCTGGCTTAGGAAGGCCACCAAAAATTCTGAGATTTCCTTACCCAACTACAACTTTTTCCATCAAGATAGAACTGCCAAAGGGGGAGGAGTTGCAATCTACTGCAGAGATAGCCTGCAAAGTTCTGTCATACTTTCCAGGTCTATACCCAAACAGTTCAAACTTCTAATTTTAAAAATGAATCTCTCCAAAAATGAGTCTCTCACTGTTGCCGCCTGCTATCGACCCCCCCTCCGCTCCCAGCTGTGCCCTGGACACCATTTGTGAATTGATCGCCCCCCATCTAGCCTCAGAGTTCGTTCTGTTAGGTGACCTAAACTGGGATATGCTTAACACCCCGGCAGTCCTACAATCTAAGCTAGGTGCCCTCAATCTCACACAAATCATCAAGGAACCCACCAGGTACAACCCTAAATCCGTAAACATGGGCACCCTCATAGACATTATCCTGACCAACTTGCCCTCCAAATACACCTCCGCTGTTTTCAATCAGGATGTCAGCGATCACTGCCTCATTGCCTGTATCCGCTATGGGTCTGCGGTCAAACGATCACCCCTCATCATTGTCAAACGCTCCCTAAAACACTTCTGCGAGCAGGCCTTTCTAATCGACCTGGCCCGGGTATCCTGGAAGGATATTGACCTCATCCCGGCAGTCAAGGATGCCTGGTCATTCTTTAAAAGTAATTTCCTCACCATCTTAGATAAGCTTGCCCCGTTCAAAAAATGCAGAACTAAGAACAGATATAGCCCTTGGTTCACTCCAGACCTGACTGCCCTTGACCAGCACAAAAACATCCTGTGGCGGACTGCAATAGCATCAAAAAGTCCCCGCGATATGCAACAGGGAAGTCAGGAACCAATACACGCAGCCAGTCAGGAAAGCAAAGGCTAGCTTTTTCAAGCAGAAATTTGCATCCTGTAGCTCTAACTCCCAAAAGTTTTGGGACACTAAAGTCCATGGAGAACAAGAGCACCTCCTCCCAGCTGCCCACTGCACTGAGGCTAGGTAACACGGTCACCACCGATAAAACCATGACAATCGAAAATTTCAATAAGCACTTCTCAACGGCTGGCCATGCCTTCCTCCTGGCTACTCCAACCCCGGCCAACAGCTCCCCCCCCCCCCTCGCAGCTACTCGCCCAAGCATCCCCAGCTTCTCCTTCACCCAAATCCAGATAGCTGATGTTCTGAAAGAGCTGCAAAACCGGGACCCATATAAATCAGCTGGGCTAGACAATCTGGACCCTCTCTTTCTAAAACAATCCGACGCCATTGTTGCAACCCCTATTACCAGCCTGTTCAACCTCTCTTTTGTATTGTCCGAGATCCCTAAAGATTGGAAAGCTGCCACGGTCATCCCCCTCTTCAAAGGGGGTGACACCCTAGACCCAAACGGTTACAGACCTATTTCCATCCTTCCCTGCCTATCTAAAGTCTTCGAAAGCCAAGTTAATAAACAGATCACTGACCATTTCGAATCCCACCGTACCTTCTCCGCTGTGCAATCCGGTTTCCGAGCCGGTCACGGGTGCACCTCAGACACGCTCAAGGTTCTAAACGATATCATAACCGCCATCGATAAAAGACAGTACTGTGCAGCCGTCTTCATCGAACTGGCCAAGGCTTTCGACTCTGTCAATCACCGTATTCTTATCGGCAGGCTCAATAGCTTTGGTTTTTCTAATGACTGCCGCGCCTGGTTCACCAACTACTTTGCAGACAGAGTTCAGTGTGTCAAATTGGAGGGCATGTTGTCCGGACCTCTGGCAGTCTCTATGGGGGTACCACAGGGTTCAATTCTCGGGCCGACTCTTTTCTCTGTATATATCAGTGATGTCGCTCTTGCTGCGGGTGATTCCCTGATCCACCTCTACGCAGACGACACCATTCTGTATACTTCTGGCCCTTCCTTGGACACTGTGCTAACAAACCTCCAAACGAGCTTCAATGCCATACAACACCCCTTCCGTGGCCTCCAACTGCTCTTAAACGCTAGTAAAACCAAATGCATGCTTTTCAACCGTTCGCTGCCCGCACCTGCCCGCCTGACTAGCATCACCACCCTGAACGGTTCTGACCTAGAATATGTGGACAACTATAAATACCTAGGTGTCTGGTTAGACTGTAAACTCTCCTTCCAGACTCATATTAAACATCTCCAATCCAAAATTAAATCTAGAATCGGCTTTCTATTTCGCAACAAAGCCTCCTTCAATCACGCCGCCAAACTTACCCTAGTAAAACTGACTATCCTATCGATCCTCGACTTCGGCGATGTTATCTACAAAATAGCTTCCATTACTCTACTCGGCAAACTGGATGCAGTCTATCACAGTGCCATCCGTTTTGTTACAAAATCACCTTATACCACCCACCACTGTGACCTGTATGCTCTAGTCGGCTGCCCCTCGCTACATATTCGTTGCCAGACCCACTGGCTCCAGGTCATCTATAAGTCTATGCTAGGTAAAGCTCCGCCTTATCTCAGTTCACTGGTCACGATAACAACACCCACCTGTAGCACACGTTCCAGCAGGTATACCTCACTGATCATCCCCAAAGCCAACACCTGATTTGGCCGCCTTTCCTTCCAGTTCTCTGCTCCTGAAGTTGGAGACTTTTATTTCCCTCACCAACTTTAAACATCAGCTACCTGAGCTGCTAACCAATCGCTGCAGCTGTACATAGTCAATCTGTAAATTGCCCACCCAATCTACCTACCTCATCCCCATTCTGTTTTTATTTTATTTACTTTTCTGCTCCTTTGCACTCCAGTATTTCTACTTGCACATCATCATATGCTCATTTATCACTCCAGTGTTAATCTGCTAACTTGTAATTATTCGCTCCTAAGGCCTATTTATTGCCTACCTCCTCATGCCTTTTGCACACACTGTATATAGACTTTCTTTTTTTTGTACTGTGTCATTGACTTGTTTATTGTGTTATTGGCTTGTTTATTGTTTACTCCATGTGTAACTCTGTGTTGTTGTCTGTGTCACACTGCTTTGCTTTATCTTGGCCAGGTCGCAGTTGTAAATGAGAACTTGTTCTCAACTAGCCTACCTGGTTAAATAAAGGTGAAATAAAAATACATTTTAAAAAAGGCATGGTCTCAGTGTTGTGTTGGGGCACCAGCGTGGTTGCCAGCATCCACATATTTAGCAGATGTTATCGCAGGTGCAGCGAAATGCTTGTGTTTCTAGCTCCAACAGTGCAGTAATATCTAACAATACAAAACAACACACAAATCCCCCAAAATAAAGAAATATCAGAACGATTCAGCTTGTGCCAAGCCCACCCAGTTCTGGTCTCTGTTAAAGATTGTGTAGAACTGCCTCATGAAGACCTCAGCCAGGATCCACTGATCATTGTCCCAAGCAAAACCAGTTCTACAACTGGAGCCATACTGGAGAGAGAAGAAAGTGGAGTATAACTGCAGGTGGAAAAGTAGCCTGGACAGCCGCTAGTGGGCGCTATTGTCCACTATCATCTAGACTTAAAGTGCCCAGAAGGTGATACACTCGTGTCCCCTAGCGACCGGTTCTATATAACAAATCCTCCATTCAGGCTGCAACGCCGTCAGTTTCCTCCTTATCTCGATTTAATGGTCTGTGGGTGGAAGGAATTTTTTTTCCGGAAAATATGCCCTTATTTAATTATTTATTTTTATATATATTTTTGCTTTTACCCCTTTTTCTCCACAATTTCGTGGTATCCAATTGAGAGGCAAAGGTCGAGCCATGCGTCCTCCGAAACACAACCCAACCAAGCCGCATTGCTTCTTGGCACAATGCCCACTTAACCCAGAAGCCAGCCGCACCAATGTGTCGGGGGAAACACCGTACACCTGGCAACCGTGTCAGCGTGCACAGCGCCCGGCCCGCCACAGGAATCACTAGTGCGCAATGGGACAAGGACATCCCTGCCGGCCAAACCCTCCCCTAACCCGGACGACACTGGGCCAATGGGTCTCTCGGTCGCGGGAGAATCTCTAGTGGCACAGCTAGCACTGCGATGCAGTGCCTTAGACCACTGCGCCATTCGGGAGGCCAATATGCATAATATTTTTCACCACCAACTTCTGGATGTTGCACACCGGGTGGGTCTGTTGTTTACCCCTGCCTGAACATGGTCCGCAACATCAGCATTAGCCACCCCACATGGTGGTGGGAAAAAAAGTATTAAGGAGGAAACCGACATCTTTGCAGCCTGAACAGAGGATGTTTTATGTATGAACCAGTCGCCAGGGGACACATAGCAGCAGGGCTAGTGAAAAAGTTTATCTCTGATTTTAACAATGTTGAGTCCTTACATTGCAACAAGGAATACAGATTTCAGTAATAGCATTGGCACATTGTAGTGATTTTAAATTGAGTGACCCAAGCAGGGCCGGAGTTATGGGCGGGCCTTAGAGGGCCTGGCCCACCCTACCTTATCTCCTTGTCCGTCCAAATAAAGTACTGAAATATTGATCATTTGTTTGACAGAGACAAACAATCTGATGCTGTCTGGACCAAAAGATTATGGCATGTCATACTACTTCTGGCCAGACAGCATCAGATTCTGTACATAGGCTACATACAGCAGAGAGGAAGAGGCGAAGTGAGAGGGCTCACTCTCGCCAAAATCTGTCCAGTATAAGCCCAATGCGTTTCTATCGAATAATATGCCGGCCGAAGCTTGTCGCCTGCAAGAAAGTGGCGGGTGCACAGTGCACTTTTAGGATACTGGATTTCGCCAAAATTATACAACTACTCCTGTCTAAATAAAATCATTAAAATAATTCACCAGGGAACATGACTTAGCCACAGTCGATCATTAGTTTCTTTTTTAAAATAGCTGTGTATTATTTTAAAGCACAAGTGTGTTTAGGAAGCCCTCCATCTGTGTAGTGCGCGTGGCAATAGGTCTAGCAAATTGAGTTGCGGCTGTCAGTGAAAAGCGTCTAAAATACGTGTGAATATTATGTGTCTTGAGTATAATTTTAAAATGTTGCATCAAGAAGAAAGGTAGAGGGGTGTGGCAAAAATATAGCGCGTCCATTTGGCAATGTCTGATTGTCTTAACTTACCATATACACCACTCATTTTTTTCTTCGCCTCATACAAGTCAAGGAAGAATTAAGAAAATGTACCGTTTTTTTTACATCCATTGCGAATGATAGTTCCTCAGTATTTGGAAAATCGAAATATCATGATTGATTATCCCATATATCCAGTGGAAACGTCAGAAGCTCACTGGTGCAGGAACCTCTGACATGCTGACCACACCGCTCGCGTAGGGTGGGCGACCGTTGCAAAAATAAATGTGCACATACATGTTATTCAATAATTGCACCCACATGTCAACGATCATCTGCGTAGCCAAGCGCTAAAATAGAACTTGGTTCTATTTGTGACTCTTGACCCTCTGCAAGTCCTGCCTCTCACATCTCCTCAATGGTTTTTAGAAACTTATACCCACATGGGTCATTGACAGATGAACTGAGGTCCACACTCCAGTCCAGTTGGTGGTGGTAATGCACCTTATAAAGTTGGTTGCCTACCGCCATATAAAGTCCAAAGAAGAAGAAGCCTGAAGGAGGAGCATATACTAGGAACAAACTCGGTTGACCCTTTTATATGTGGAGTAACTGTCAGAGTAGAGGACCTTGCATTTCAGGTAAAATAACAAACCAAGGTTTATATCCCAGGACAAATTAGCTAGCAACAGCAAGCTAGCTAGCTAAATTGCCATAAATGTTACATACTTTTTGACCTGTCCCCACGTTGGTTCAGAGTTCGTTTTGATATTTCAACCTGATTGCGTCTGGTGTGGGTGGACAAAATCAACATGTGCAGGAGCAGTCTGGTCAGCATGTTTATTTTTTATTTAACTCTGCAAGTCAGTTAAGAACAAATTCTTATTTACAATGAAGGCCTAACCCAGCCAAACCCAGACGACGCTGGGCCAGTCCCTATGGGACTCCCAATCACAGCCGGATGTGATACAGCCTGGATTCGAACCAGGGACTGTAGTTCCTCTTGCACTGAGATGCGGTGTCTTAGACTACTGCGCCATTCTGGAACATTGTAAGACGGGAACATTGTAAGGCAATGTTCCCTCAACTAAGCGCGGGCAAGCAGCTCCACTCAGACTGCCAACCAGAAGAAATATGAGCGGGTGCAGAGAAGCTTGCCTACGGAGCTGTGAGGGGAACGGCACCTCCGTACCTTCAGGCTCTGATCAGGCCCTACACCCAAACAAGGGCACTGCGTTCATCCACATCTGGCCTGCTCACCTCCCTACCTCTGAGGAAGCACAGTTCCCGCTCAGCCCAGTCAAAACTGTTCGCTGCTCTGGCACCCCAATGGTGGAACAAGCTCCCTCACGACGCCAGAACAGCGGAGTCAATCACCACCTTCCGGAGACACCTGAAACCCCACCTCTTTAAGGAATACCTGGGATAGGATAAAGTAATCCTTCTAAACCCCCCCCCCCCCCTTAAAAGATTTAGATGCACTATTGTAAAGTGGTTGTTCCACTGGATATCATAAGGTGAACGCACCAATTTGTAAGTCGCTCTGGATAAGGGCGTCTGCTAAATGACTTAAATGTAAAATGTAAGCACGAGGCTGAACTTCACTCAACTTTCTACAGTATTCTCCTTTAGTTACACTATCAACGTTTTGCTCTAATGTGGGAATTGTGATCGAATCAATGCAATATTAGCCACTTTCAACGTAATATACCAAAACAAAACGAACTATGCAAGATTTAGTATGCAAAACGAACTGTGCAAGAGATTTTCTTGTAGGCATTGGAGTGGGATTCTATTGCATTGACAGGCACCCCTCAGGCCCATACTTTACACAGACCGGTGCGCCATAACCAATCAGAGCTGCAGTAGGCCTATATGCAAATAGCCATTGCCATATATGGATCTGTGCCATTCCCTTTGAACTGGGCTGTTTAGGCTACAGTATGATCGGTCGCCAGTAGATGCTCTTGAGATCAAAGTGAGAGCTGCATGTAGCCACGTTTGCACACATTTGTTCATATTCTTTGCTAGTTAGTGAGTTATTAGCCCAGTTATAGCTCATTTCTAGTCAACAATGGGGGGGTGGTTGCTTCCAACAAGAGCACAAAATATGTGCATTTCTCGCCATCTTGGAAAAGCAATCAGATAAAGAGCCTTTTAATGTCGCAAAAGCGATGTGTTGTATTTTGAGAAAGTCTTGAATAAGCTAAGTAGCCAATAGGCAGAGCGTAGCATAATTTGTCTGATTCTCTGTCATAATTGTATGGGAATAATAATAAATGTTATTTTGCAAAGTGGTTTCTTTCATCAAACAACATTTTCAGTCACCTCCTTGTCTGAAGGACAAATGGATAAACAGGTTGTCAAGCCCTGCATGTTTTAGTTTTGTCTACATGGAATGTAGACATTGAACACCACACATTGGCTGCTACTGTAGGCTGAGGGCAGAGGTTGGTGCTCTCGCCATAGTTGAATTTTAACTTTTAGATTTGTATAATTTTACTTCAGATTTGTATGATTAACCATGTGACAAAGATTTTGAGAAACGAAAACGTTATTATTGAAATGAAACTTTTCCACAAAAAAATGTGCATATAAAAAGAATAACTGACATGCAGATCAGTATAAATGGAAGGATAAATTGTACGCTTCCCTAAACTTGAAACTCACAAGCTGCCTATTGTTTTTAGGCTACTGTTACAGGCATTAAAAAAAACTAAACGACCTAGCACGTGCACACATAGGAGGTCCCGTGAAAATGTTTTCCCCCCTATGGAAATCAAAGGCCCATCCAAATGATTCGTTCCGGCGCCGGGTCTGAACCAACGTGTGGCTTAAGCTTTCTTTTTGAGCATCACTCAGTATATGCTCAAACGGAACATTTTAGCGATACTTACTGTGGAAAAATAGGCAGACGCTGGGAGAGTGAAGCTGAATCCATTGATGTTAAAGGTAATCTCAGGCATGTTACTGCATCTCACGATACTCTGTAAAGTAGTAAAGAAATGTATCCTAAATATTTTCTGAAATTCACTGAGCCACTTACATTAGTACCATAAATGAGTTGTTCCGTTATTATACATATGAAAAACATAAGACAAATATCCATTACAAAACTGTGTTCGTTTATAAGATTGAGATCCAGTGAAACCCGCCTGTATGCTCCTGTAACCGATGTGAAATGGCTAGTTAGTTAGCGGTGGTGCGCGCTAATAGCGTTTCAATCGGTGACGTCACTCTCTCTGAGACTTGAAGTAGGGTTTCCCCTTGCGTTGCAAGGGCCGTGGCTCTTGTGGCGCGATGGGTAACGATGCTTCGGTGGGTGTCAGTTATTGATGTGTGCAAGGGTCCCTGGTTCAAGCTCGGGTTGGGGCGAAGAGAGGGACGGAACCTACACTGTTACACTCCCACCCAGCCATTGACATCCCTGGGAGGCCCGATGATCTCAGTGGTGCCAGAGTCAACTATAGCTTGGCAGCCAGCTACACGCACCACAGTATTCCCATTGTACTGCAACAGACAGACCACATTTATTTTCTAGGCAAGTCAGTTAAGAACAAATTCTTATTTACAATGACAGCCTAGGAACACTGGGTTAATTGCCTTGTTCAGGGACAGAACGACATATTATTATTTTGTCAGCTTCGGGATTCGACCCACCAACCTTTCAGTTACTGGCCTAGGCTATCACTAGGCTACCTGCCACCTTAAGACAAATAACATCACTATTCTATAGAGTCATCAACAACAAAAGTACGCATAACACCAGTAACTGATCATGAGTTTGAACTTGGTTGGTGTCTTCTGTAGGACAATGATAATCTTTTATTCTGTTACACATAAACTAATTCATTAGCTGTCCACAATATTACCTGTCTACTTTATACTGCCAGTAGCCAGTAGGTTGAGAGATGGGAATCCATTGGATGCTTCCTTTGAAGGAGGGCTCGGTTCCTCCCAGGATTAACAAACTGCCATCTACAACCCTGTCCTCCAGTGAAATCTCACTTGGTCAGTTAGATGGAGAACAGGTCTTGGGGGATCTTGCCATGTTTCCAAATGTTGCCAAATACAGGAGTGCCTCCCTTAATTGACAGCTGCTTGGGGAAGGCCAGACCCATAATCCCATCCCATGGTAATGTCTGCATGAGTGTCCCCCACCAGACTCCGGCCAAAGATATGGTGTCACTGATCTGGGGGAGAAAGCAGTCACACACATCCACTCAAAATGCTGTTGGTGACATTTAAGAATGAGAAGTACAAGCCTCTCTCAACAGCATAAATTGAGGGGATTGAATGTGATGTGGCTGTATTTGTTACCGAGAAGCCGGTGTCTGGAGGATATATTGGCACGGGTGTTCATTGAGGGCAAATATATCCTCCAAACACCGGCTTCTCGGGCATTATCACTTTTATACAACCGGTTACCATATTCAAATAATTATGTACATATTTTCATTAAAAACGCTATTTTGATAAATGTATTCATACAATTTATTCCTTCCACAAGATATAACCTCGACACAAATCTTGTGTTGGTCCCCAAACCGGCTGGTCTTTCGTTCAATTGGTTCTGTTGCCAGAGAAGCAACCCAGTCCTTCAGTCTTTTTGTTCTGTATTTACGGACGCGACCCAGTCGTTCGTTCTAAATGTTCCATTGCCATACTGGCAGGCAACATTCTTATCCCTGCTTGCTAGCTAGCCAACTACGGCTAACTTACAGTCACATCAAACAGTGCAGACAGAATGACAGCAAAGTAGCTGCATTTGCGTTTGTTGAAGCTGTTTTCTAGTGACATTTATTTGGATACATCCATAACAATGAGCTAATGATGCGCGATTTCGCCTGGCGTAGACAACGTGCTCTCGTCAGGACCTATTCAGAGGAGCTAGCCAACAACACAGCTAACACAATCACTTCAAACTGAAGCTGGAAAGACAGCAAACTAGCTGCACTTCGTTTCGTTTTAGCTGTTTTCTATTGTATATACCCATAAAAAAATAATGATTCATGATTTCGACTGGCTGAGAAAAGCTGCCTGTCTGTCTCATCCCGACACGTTCATTACTATGCGACATCTGGAGATCGAATTTGAATGTTGAAACAAAGTTGTCTGTCTCTCTGACATTTGCAAGGTTTATACAAATCTCTGCTGTTGAAAACGAAATGTTAGTCTAAAAGAAATGTGAGATGTCTAAATGCAATTTATAGTGGAGGTCAGGTAGCCAGTTTATAATAGCAATAAGGCATCTCGGGGCTTTGTGGTATATGGCCAATATACCATGGCCAAGGGCTATTCTTATCACGACGCAACACGGAGTGCCTGGGAAAATGCCTATTTACTCTGTTCTGACTGCACAATCCACTCCCATCAGCCCAGCCATGCTATTTATGCAGTAACAAAGAAATGCTTTGTCATACCCGTGGTATACGGTCTGATATACAACGGCTGTCACCACCCAGTTTATAATTAAGCAATAATGCCAGAGGTGTGGTATATGGCCAATATAACACGGCTAAGGGGTGTTCTTATGCACGACATAGCGGAGTGTCTGGATACAGCCCTTAGCCGTGGTAAAGTGGCCATATATCACAAACCTCCAAGGTGCCTTATTGCTATTATAAACTGGTTACCAACGTAATTAGAGCATTAAAAATACATGTTTTGTCAAACCGTGGTATACGGTCTGATATACCATGGCTGTCGGCATTCAGGGCTCGAACCACCCAGTTTATAATGTTACATTACCAATGTGAAAGAAAGTAAATAGATATTTATGTTTCTCACTATTATGGTGTCATATCCCACATCCCCTGTCATTTAACCAGTGACATATTGGATGGAGAAAGTCTCTGAGGTGGGCTGCAAGTTTCCTGGTTTGGGAGAAAAGTAGAAAGAGTAGACATGCTTTAAAGGGGTAGACAACTACATTCAGTCACGGGCTGATTTGTGTCAGAGCAGATGGTCGGGGCCAGGAAATAAATAGAATAATTTGTACACTGCAAATTGACCACCACTGTGCCACAAAAAGTATTCCCACAAATAAAAAATATATTTAACAGATTTCCTAAATGAAACAAATTTTTATCTGAATTCCTGGTGATTTGTATTTTACCTAAAAATAACATCCTAAAAATAAGGGCCCAAACACTTGAGGGCCCCACAAAAAAAATAACTCGGGGTGGTTTTGGCCAGCAGGCCGCTTGTTGCCGACCCCGGATTTAAAGGAACATTTTTAACAAATACATAATATCTTATTTAGAGGTTACAGTTCCACAACAAGGTATTATTTCATTGTATCACTGTTGTGCATCTCTATCATTCTGTACATACTCACTGCAGGCCTGGCTGCTGCTGCAGTGTAGAGGGCACCCACAGGTCAGCAGAGCCTGTGTCAAAGAGAACCTTGAACAACTGAGGGGGTGTACCGATGGCGATGACTCCATAGTATGTGGACTGTGTGAGACAGAGTCAAGGGAGAGAAATTCATATGAGGAATGTTTCAGCCCGACACTCAAGTTAGGCTGAGCAGTCACCAATGGAGACAGACTGGGCTTTAGGTAGGTGCACACACCTCATGGGCACCGTGGCATCCCCAGGCCTGGTGTTAAAATTTGTCTATGGGGTTGTAGGGATACTTCCTATTATACTCTTCATACAGACCCTTGTCAACCAGAGCCTGCCTGGCTGGCTGACTTCCCCTTTAAATAGAGTAACCCTGGGCCACAAAGTGGACATCACTCGTTTAGCATCAGATAACACAACACTACGACCATCTACTGTGACTCAGAGAGGAACAGAGCGTTAAAACAGTCTGATACTGCAGTTAGAAAAAACTGTTTTCCTTTCAATTACATTTCAACATATTCAAAACCTACCCTCAAGTCTCTCTCAGCAACACAATACCCTACATAATTCCGAGATTATATACTTGAGAAGGCACTCAAAGGGCCATTAAGGCAAACAGCACAACAGCTGACTTCATCTCGCCTGCTCAGTTACCTGGGAGTACAGTACACTGGACAGGGTAGAACAACCCTGGCCTTTTATACACCCTAGTGTGTTTGGACAGTGTTCATTATTCCCAGAATTTACCCCTCCTATACGTCTGCCATATCTAATGCAGTGATAAGAAACGACTTAACAACAATAAGAACAGAGTTCAATAGGTTAATATATCAGATAAACAGACTAGTTCACCTAACAATAAACAGACTAGTTCACCTGAAACCTTTCAAACAAAAATGTCTTATCCATGCCTCAAATGATCCAACAATTAGGAATAATGAGGGTCTAAAAATAGAAGCAATAGTATAATTTCCATAGAATCTTTTTGACGTTTGATCCTGCATTGAGACAGGGCAAACAAAGGTAGGAGCAGTGCTCACCCAGTGTTTTATGCCAGTGAGGAACACCTGCTCTTTCCATGACCGACTGACCAGGTGAATCCAAATGAAAGCTATGATCCCTTATTGTCACTTGTTAAATCAACTTCAATCAGTGTAGATGAAGGGGCAGAGATAGGTTAAAGAAGGATTTTCCAGCCTTGAGACAATTGAGACATGGATTGTGTGTGCCATTCAGAGGGTGAATAGGCAAGACAAAATATTTAAGTCCCTTTGAACGAGGTATGCTAGTAGGTGCCAGGCGCACCGGTTTGAGTGTTTCAAGAACTGCAACGCTGCTGGCTTTTTCACTCTCAACAGTTTCCTGTGCGAATCAAGAATGGTCCACCATCCAAAGGACACCCAGCCAACATGACAACTGTGGGAAACTTCAGAGTTAAGATCGGCCTTTCGAGACCTTGTATAGTCCATGCCCCGGCGAATTGAGGCTGTTCTGAGGGCAAAAGAGGACGCAACTCAATATTAGGAAGGTGTTCCTAATGTTTTGTACACTCAGCGTGAATTATTTGAAGTGGCAAGTGTTTCTATTTGTGTACTGTTGTCAACTGCATGAGACAGACGAGCATACAATAAATCTACATCTGCACTAATGAAGTGCGTATACAGTACATGTAGGTCACACCTTGTTACAGGTTAATAATAAGTCACATAGATAAACTGGAACAGTACGTCATGACAGCATTTCCCACAAAGATTTCTGTAAAATGGGGCTGTTGACTTTTCAGAACGTGAGCATGTAACATATGAGTGTGTACGATTGGTTTTAGTTTAATGGCTTCAATTACCCATATTTTTTATGAATGGCCATTTGATACAAAGAATAGTGACTTTAATGACTGCAAATAAAGGTCTGAGCGTACTTTTCGCATACTTGAGTCTGATGGGAATTGTTCAATTGTTTGCGTCTCACCAATTTGATTCAATTATCACTAGATTAGAGTGTTTTTAAACAAGATAATGTCAGTAATAACGTTTCCGATTTCCCATGCGTCTGAATCAAAGTGACGAAGGTAATTGTCTTAACTTCTTTAGACAACTCTGCCCTCTAAAGGACAAAGTCAGACATCATCATAACTTACACTGTCTTATAATTTCGTAAAATTGTATTTAATGCCAACAGGTTCTAACATTGTAAAACTGTAATAACTTTAGATCATTCAACCTCATCTTCAAATGTACAAAAGTAATAAAAGAGAACACACTAATAAAAAACAACAGCCATGTTTAAAATAAGACTCTTTATTAAAAAAAACATTCTACAAATTGTTTTAATTGAAACGTAATGTGGTATGTACAAATTTTAATTAGCTCAAATAGTAAATAGTGACTCTGGCTAAATGCACATTAAATGGCAGCATTAGAAAATGTACTCACCAACGTGTGGATCCCTTGTCAGATGAATTCCTTGTTTAATACTGTATCAACCAGATGTTTGTTAATTAGATAAAACATTAAGGTAAAACTGTTTTCAGGTTGTATGACTCTTCCAGAGCAGAAAGTTTAATGGAGCAAGCTTCTTTATTTCCTCCTTTTCTGAATGTTGCTCTTGTGAAACTCAAACGTGATTAATCCCTGTTCACTCCTTTCATGAGGAACACAAAAGGAGGTCAAAATACAGTAGTATGGGGTTAATGTGTATTTACTACAGTGCATGATGTAGTACCTGCTGCAAACGGTTTCCTGGAGGATTAATCGATGAGCTGAGGACTGAAACCGGGCCACATCCTTAACACAAAGACAAGACTGGCCAGAGAAACAACAAACATGTGGCACATTAAAACATGTCATACAAAAATCGAAATCGCCTGAAATTCTACTGGACAAAATTAACAACTTAATATCACATAACATAAGGATATGTTCTAAATAAACCAAAGCCTTCAGTATCAAACAAATTAACTAAGCGTTATAATTTAGTAGAAAAAAGCTGATTGAATCTTCTAGAATCGTATTGTGAATGGTAAAAAGACCGCATTGACTGTTCAAAGCCCCCTGGGACTAGTGATGGCTAAGAGAAAGTCACTACTTACCGCTTCATAACGAAAAGGCAGCGTTATCTACTGTGAAATAAGTCATTCATCAAAACCCATTCAATATCATCAGTGAAGGCGCTGCATGATCTGACAACATAACACAACTACTGATGATCAATACTCATGGCATATTTATACATCTATCCTTTCTGCTATTCTCAACAGGAGGTGGGGGCACGAGTCCGCTGCTGTTCTTCCATTTGTGTCTAATCTATCAAATGCAACTGTGAGATTATTTCACATGTCCCTGTTATTTTATGCAGTTGTACAAGCAGTATTGATCATATCAGGCATACTACCAGGTCTTCAGGCACCTGTTATCAGATATTTCCATCACAAAGATTTCTGTTAAACTGAATGTTATGCTCATGCTGCAGACATAAAAGGCAGATATTTTCAAGAGCGTGTCACTCCCCCACTCATTATAAGCAGGGAACACACTATCCTACCCATTCATATCATTAAACAAAATGGATCCTGTCTCCCCTGATAATGTGCAGTTCTAATTTTAACTCTAACATTTGTTCTCTACCAGTTGTTCTTCCTGCATGCTGTTACATAGCGCATCTGAATATTTTACAATTTTGAAAACAATATAGCCTGAGGATTTTATTAGATTTGTGTATGATTTTAGGAATAGTCCTGACCTAGCTATTTATCTATCACTCCCCAGTTACACTTGATGGAGTAAAATGTCATACTCAATTTAACTTACTGGTATGTGACATACACATCAGAGGGACTTCTATTGGTTAATTTGCCTGTGACAAAACAGCATGCAGGGAGAAAAAACTATTTACAACGCACTGTTAATGAATTGTATAACAGACCTATGGACATTTGGAAAGTGAAACAAAATGATCATGGAGCAATACACTTCTATAAATTGTAACCAGTGCTATTATACTGATGGCATTGCTTTAAGGAGATGTCTATGCACGTTTATGTGCAATATATACAAGTGTATGGTATTACATATATTATGAACCAGGTATCATTAATTGAACGGCTTATCTGCTTGCCTCATATATAGAATGCATCTAAGTACACAATACCAGATTAAGTGATTTTCAGGTGTTCATAACAAGGGATCAGACTGTTTTTTGTTTATACGTACCAAAGTATGTCGTTCAGGCTGGCAGCAATCTTTACCTGAGCAGGGACAGGTGTCTGTGGGGGGAAGGGAGGTGCCTACTCCTGTCATAGACTGGCAGAGGTCAAAACCTCTGAGAAGCCTTGTGTTGCCGTCCAGTGTGTGGCACACACAGTGGGTTTCTCGCAAGGCAGGATTTGCATTTCCTACCAAAGTTTACATACCAAATCCGCAACTATGCTAGTCAGGCCTGGAATCCTGGCACTAAGCCGACTGTTAACTGGGCAGTGCCTCCTGTGGATTCTGGATCCCTGATGGCAGCCCAATGACGGTCTCTTCATTTTGATTTCATATTCACTTAGAATAAACTTTAGAACTAAATCAATTCAAATCATCGATCCCTGCACAGGGCGTGAGGTTCCTTTCACTGGGAGTGGCACATGATGGTTTGTGGAAAGCCTGGGTGCCGAGTCACTCCATCCCATGGTGGGGTACCAATGTAAACTGACCCTAACACAGTAAAATATTATTCCTGCAGGCTTCAACGCAGGGAGAGCAAAGCAACTGGCAAATACACAAATAATTAAAACTATGGCTCCTTGTTAAGCTGGAACAGATCTTGAGGCATTACCCTCCTAGCTCTGCAGGGTTGTTTTCGTCAGTAGAGTTGAGTGGACAGGACAGGCACTCCAGCTGTGTGTTGTTGGCCAAAGTGACACACAGCAGGAGGTGTGGTGTGCAGAGCAGTGGAACACCCGGGACAACTGGATCAGTGGCCCAAGGTGATGACAACAGCGCCACCATCAGAGCAGCAGCCAGCAAGCGGTGAGCCTCTCTCCAGCCCCCGTTGTAACAGCTCACTGGAAAACAGCTTCATCACCTACAGCTACGAGGACCAGAGATGACACAGGAGTAGGGCCCCACTCCCACTTCAACGGGACATCTCAGCAAAGTAATGATGGCCAGGTAAAAGGTATGGGGGGTGGGGCAAATTTGGGCATTAACAGCTGGAACATCAGCAACTCTTCAAAAAGCGGTGTCAACAATGATGGTGAGCAATGATGTCAACACAAAGATTTGAGCTCTTTCCCTTGCTCTCAACACTTTTCTTTTTCCTTTCTGGTCTGGAAAGGTGCTCCCATTTTTCACACAGGCAGGGCCAGGGTTTTTAAGTGCAAAAGACAATTCCTTCGCAACACAACAGAAAAGGTCACAAAAGTCGTCTTCCAAGGCAGAAACATTTGTTTTCCCACGAAAGAGAACATTTATTGATACCGAAACAAAATCTATGAAGTGCAAGCTGCACTTTGTGTTTTTTGACAACTACGTCTTAGGCGCATGTGCAATTGCGGTTTCCATTTTTTTCTCCAAAAATCAGGTGGACACAGCACAAAGCATTTTTTCCATTTAAAACACGGGAAATGGCATCACAAAGCATTAACACAACGAGCAGTAAATTCTGAGGAAATGCACAAAGGGCCACTGTGCAAAGGACCCTTGCCCCTGTGCATTCTGGAGTATTTTTGCGTATGGTGTTTTCCAGTGTCCAACGGTGGTATGGTGGTGTTATCCACTCTGGTATTCCTTGCTCAAATCTGAAGTGTCCATAACATACATACAGTAATAATTTTATACAAGAAATTTCACTTAAAATACATTTTTAAATAAAACTTTGTTTTTTTTAAATAAAAATGCCAATATACTTTGAATTCTAAGTAGAAGCAGAAGGCTATGGCATTAACAACACTACTGGTGAGTTCCCCAAGTATAAAGTTGGCAATTAATGTAAAAGCCAAATTGAAAATCAACAATTATGTAAATTAACTTCCACTGTAGTATTTGGAAAGATTTTGATACATATGCTTAATGCCAGTCAACAAACCTTATCCTTAGTTTAACTCTAAACAGAATTTAAGTACACTGTTGAACTAAACCAATTGTTAAAATCTATATATGTTTTAGGGACATACATACTCTTGGTCCTTGAGAGCAAATAGAAAGGTATCCTGTTTGAAAAGTGAGTCATACATTTGACATAACTGATTGAACTCATTGGAGAAATTCCATTTAGATAAACTACGTTCCTTCTCACCTTGTTGACTCACTTTTGTGGAACTGAAAAGACTATTTGAAATGGCTCTGTCTAGCTTTCTGGAAGGCTAGGCAGTCTAAATGGTTTCTAGACAGTTTTCTCAGAACCAAAAGGGGAAGTCATCAAGGCACACATATTACTGCCATGGGGGGGCCATCATCATTTGGTTTAGAAGCTTTATTTCTCTCTTTACTATGTATAGTAAAAGACTTAAACTTAACTAAGCCATTTAACTGTGGGGATGATTGTTGGAAATAACATTACTCACAATATAAAAACCAGGATAACGTCCTGACCTCAAGGACCTCAGTGGCACAGGAAAATAGTGGTAGTTCTTATTTAGTCAAAAATAATACCCTCTATGGAATTTGTGTGGCATCATCTCTATTGAATGAACCCAAGGATCATAGACCTGTTGACAATCAAAACCATTCTGGATTTACACTAATAGGTTCAATATTTGGATATTGCCTAACTAATAGGCACTTTTAAACTAGACCACTCAAAAGAAACTTATGAGCCTTGTTTTTTTTTTGTTTTTTTTTTACTATTAGTCTATATAGTCAACAGGGCAATGCAACACTTGTAAAACAAACTGATATCCTAGATTCTCTTATAATGTATCACACAAAATAATTGTTTCCAACATTGAAAATTCAAACTTAACTGTGAGTGCTATTGGTGCCAAGCAAAGATACACTGACAACAGTTGGTGATACAGTAGGTGAAAATGTGAGCACTTTGGAGATCAGAAATAACAAAAATCGTCCCAATTATGGATCAAATAAGTAAGACCTTATCAAACAGCCATGTTTAATTTGAAAATATTCCAGGTAGTTTTATGTAAATAACTGAATTTCAAAACCTTTCATGCCCCTTTACATTGGCTGCTTGATAGAGACTGGTATATTCCTATTGCTCAACAAAAGCAGACGCCAATTTTACTAATAAATTATTGATAACGCAATGGAAACCTGTATCGTCTTACAGCTACACACCTTCACAGGGCTCTTAAAATATGGCATGGCTTATCTATTACCAGTCTGACTAAGTGTAAGAAATTCAAATGAGGAGATAACTAAGTGTAGTTCAGTTTTTTTTCAGGTCTCAGATTAATTTTACATGCTTTTATGTTCTACTGCAATGAATAGCAAACAAGACTTGACACCAGATAAATGATTGTTTGCAAATACAATGGATGTCAGATTTTTTCAAAATAAAAAGGCAATAACCAATGTAGTTGTGATTCACAAAAATGCATAAATTACTCTACAGATGAATGATTTACAGATTAGTTGCGCAAATAGAGAAAGGTGAGTGTACTTTGACTTAACCATTTTCAATTAAATGTATCCACTTCTTGCGATTTAAATTGTTCACATTAAAAGTAGACCACCAATAGAATGTAATGCAGGCTACATGCTAATGCATGCTGAGTTGACAACTTAAAATATCTGAAAGGCTTGTTATTTTTGATTACCAAATGACTCTTAGTATAGCATTGTGTTCTGCCAAGAAGTTCTACTTGTAGCAAGACAGAAAGCTATCAACCCCACCCTGTTCCCTGTTTCAATGACAGCTAAATCCCGTAACACATTGTGGGTGTTAATGTGCTACCAATGCATCACACATGAACGATTCTCATTTTATGAGGCTCCTCGGACAACGACCATCACCAGGTAGTCCTCTTCGGTTTTGGCAAGGGCTTTAGCTGAGGCATCCATGAACTGCTGGGAAAAATCACAGGGCGGGAAAGCGTGAAGAACTCCTGCGCCGTCCTTGTCACGGGTGCCACCCACAGGCAGGCTGATGACGCCAGCTGCTTGCTTCTGCTTCAGGTAGGAGACCAGGTTCTTTAGAGGCCTCTCGGTGGAGCTTCCCACATCCTGGGGCCCCTCCTCACAGCTCCCGGGCACAGCCAAGAGGACAGAATAGCCGCTGGGGCCTGCAGTCTTGATGCGACGGGACACCTCATCCAGCTTGGGCTGGTCCAGACGCAGGCGCTGGGTGATCTTTAGCTGGGACACCTGGCCACCAGTGGAGCTCTCCACCAGTAGTCTGGCTGCCACAGCTAAGTCCCCTTCTAGCAGGTGCATGGAGATGGGGAAGCTGCTGTTCTTCAGCAGGAGCACGCCCTGCCAGGCCTGACACAGCTTTTGCCCCCCAGCCCCCTGCTTAGACTGCAGGCTGGACATGGAAGAGGAGGGGTGATCAGAGCGGTCCTCCCTCTTTACAGGGCTTGTGCATGAGTCACTGGCTTTGCGTTTGCGGTCCCGTTCTGGTAAGGCTGGGCTGACTGTCCGCAGCCGCTTGTCCCCAGGGCCACGGCCTAGGCTGCCTCGCTGCTCTCTGACGGGAGAGGGTCTATCGGAGCGTGGGGCGCTGTAGCGCCCCCCGTCCCGGCTGCTGCCACCAGGGCTGTGCTCCAGAGAGGTGCCGTGACGACGACGCCCATGTTCACTGCTGTTTGGTGAGCGGTCCGGGCGACGCCCATCCTCTAAAAGGCGCCGTTTTCGGGCCTGGTCTCGGCTCTGCAGCTCCCGTTCCAGAGACCAGGGTTCACGTGAACGCCTCTCCAGGTGCTCCACGGGTTCAAAAGATGTCCCTCGCACCCTCTCGCAGACTGTTGGGCCAGCCCAGTCTGCATTGTACAGTTCCCTTTCCCTGAAACGGAGTGGGGGTGGAGGGCTCCTCTCTCTGATTCTGATGGCCTCGAGGGTGGGCCGGTGGACGAACGAGTCTGCCACTAGGTCAAAGTGAGGCGGCAGAGGGAGAGGCTGCAGGTACTGTTGCTGGTAGCGGAGCTCTGTGTCAGCAAAGTCCACCCTAAGTCTCCTCTCAGGACCACCCAGAGGAAAGCCACGCATGTGGGAGCAGGCGGCCTGGGCAGCGTCCAGGCTCTCATACTGGATGTAGGCCCATGTGTCCCCCTTCCTGTAGTCTATTGTCCTGATGGTGCCGAAGCGGTCAAACTCCCTAGCCAGAGCAGCAAGGGGGACCCAGGGGCCAAGACCCCCCACCCACAGCCTGGTTGTGGGTGTTGCTTTGCCATAGCCAATTTTAATAGGGTTGTGACACACCACTTTTCCTGACATGGTGATCTTAGCACGGTGAGCCATGTCCAGGTTCTCGAACTTTAGGAATCCATAGGTGCTGTTCTGTCCGCGAGCGGATGTCCGCTTGATGTCCACCTCTGTGATCAACCCAAACCTGTCAAACACCCTCCTCAAGTCATTCTCTGTCACTGAGACATCAAGGTTGCCAAGAAACAACGTCCTGTTGGCCCGCTGATCGTCTTCAGGGGAGAGGAGGTCCTCCTCACAGAAAGCTGCACAGTCAGGGATGAAGGGTGGCCGGGCCCTGGCTTCATAGATAGAAAATTCCCTCTCTCTTTCCAGTTCTCTAGGGAGGGAGGGAGGGGGGAGACGGCCCAAAGCTAGCTGCTGCAGTCGGAAATCTCTATATCCTAGCCCCGTTGGTGAAAGGGGTCTTTGGACATGCAAATGTCTGTGTCCTGCAACTCCTGCATATGGATCTTTTTCGATGGGGGAGCGGCTCCTCCTCCGGTTCATGTACACCGCGTCAATTTTTAGAGGGCGATCATAGAGTACCAATTTGCCGCGTGCGTGCTTGGCCGCCTTGGCATCGTCGGGCCTTCTGAAATTCACAAATGCCACCCTTTCGTCGTTAACTCGGCATATTTTGACACTCACGTCCCCAAATTTCTTAAATTCGTGAAATAATCCATCTTCAATGTCTTCGTCGCTCAACTGAGAGCCCAGTTCGCTAATTTTTAGAGTCTTGTACTCACTTTCGTTACTCGGAAGAGGCCGCGGTTCCCCACGAGAATTGGTCCTTGTCGTGGGGTCCAGAGCAATGCTAATGTTTAGCTTGCTACTCGAACCAGTTGTATTAGCATATCCATGGCTACTCCCAGTTCGATTTGACACATGTCCGTCTAAATCTCGACAGTCTCTCTTTTCAGATGGTAAACTCCGTTTTACCGAACCACCACTTTTGACAGAACTATTCCCGTTGCTGCCTGCCGTCGAGAGTGTTCCCATTTTCTTACTTGTTGGGTGGCTTCCTCCCCGATCTCGAATATCGTTCAGAATCCGCGAGCGCTTTTTAACGGGCGACCGCTCCTTGCCTTTCATTTTTAGTAGACTGCAGTTACCGTCTTGAAAGCGATATATTCTAATCTTACTACACACTGTTTTTGTCTCTAACTTATTAAGTAAGTAAAATGTGATTTAAATTCAACTCGTAGGCGAAAGGTCCGCCATGTTGAAGAGCAGCATTAAAAGTCCCGCCCAGCTTTGGTGATTGGTGGAATGCGGCTCGCGTAGAGAAGAACGATTGGTTCCACACATGTCACTCAACACAGTATGGGTGCGGTTCTGGCCTAAAATACAGTGAGGAAGGTCAGTAACCTCTAATATCTTAGGCTTTATGTATGAGACACATAAATGTTAATATTATAGTAGGCCTATCCTTTTTGGATCAGATGGAAATGCAACAAGCTAAAAATAAGATTGCGCCATAGAAACTCCAACACATTTTTGTATTGTTTAGTGAAGATTTAGAAAATTAGGCTGAAAATGTAGGCTAAGGCATATGGTAGGAAATAAGAAAAAAATGTGTGCTTTAAAAATAGAAACTGATAAGATTAATAAAAGTAGTAACAAAACATTACAATGAGACTCAGCCTATAGATTATTTTATGTCTTCATAGTGATCTGCTCTATACTGATGTAAATTCTTTGAGAGAGTGTGAGAGAGAGACACATCATGTACAATATCAATCAAAGTCATGAAAGAGATGGGGGAGAGTGAGGTGGAACTGGTTAGTGGTAGAGGAGTTGATTAATGAGGCCTGCATCGACTGACAGGGACTGACACATTTATTTCTGGGGTCTACTTAGGTAGAACCTCTCTGGTTATGTCCCAAATCATCTATATATTGAACTATTTTTAACCAGGGGCAATAGAGCTCTGGTCAAAAGTAGTGCACTATGTGGGAATAGGGTGCTATTTGGGACACAATCTCTCTGTCTGTACGGCTGCAGCCAAAGTCACTGGCACCAGTACTGGTGCACTGCCAGAGAGACATCGGAGGAGTGATGAGGAGCAGCTGGTGGAGAAGAGGAAACCTATTCATAACTGTCATTTGCCCTCATTACAGCCAGACAGATGCCTCAATTACAGCAACAGTTGAACCAGGAGGATAGGGTAAGCACCATAGCTACAGTACAGGCCTTTGGAGATACAGTATCTACCCCCTTTCATTCATTTGTGCAAATTTGTAAACTTTAAGTTTATTATTGTTAAATGTCTGATTCGCATACAAATACAATTGCATTACTCCTTTTGCCATGAGCAACCTGTTGCCAGGTGGATGTGAGAAGCACAATAACCACTAGGGGGCAGACGGGTTCCTCTGATAAAGTGCTATGGACACTGAGGGCATAGGCCTCCTTCTAATTTCTTTCTCACTTCCTGTGACACACCTCAAGGTCCAATGAAGGACAAACATACACAGGCTAAACCAGGTTACCATCCAACCTTTTTTTATCCAAGTAAAGTGCATGCCACGGGAAGTAGGGATCTCTTTGTGTCGATTAAACGAATTATGTGAGAAATGTCGTTGGCAACGCTTTTATGCACAAATATTGATATAATAACCATCATATCAAAGTAAACTTGGAGTCACCCAATGACATGTTGTGTGGTCCTCCCAGTACAATTTGTCGAAAGCAAACAGTTCATTAGGCTACAGATGAAACAATTTATGATGAACTTAGCAGGGTGGTGCAAGGTGATGAGCTTGATGCTCCTTTTCAATAAATATCAAGGGTTTTATTCTGGTGACATAATCATCGATGCTTGGCTGCTGTTAGACAAACATAATCTTGTGTTTTTGTGCATGATAATCTCATCCTGTAGGCTATATTTGCGCTCTAGCCACCAGCGTGCAGATACAGTACTGTACCCCTATCTGCTGTTGGCTAGAATGCACGTGCCAATACCATAGTGGGCACACTTCCTATATAACCATATGTAAAGTTCAAAATGCGATGGAAAGCCATTTAACTTTATTTGGTCATTTAACCGCAAAAGGTATTTTTATGTGCACTATGTGATCACGCACAGGCTTTTATCTGCAAGAAGTCAATTTGATGGAAACATCTCTGTTGGGAAAATGAATGTACACATTTACGGTATCACCAGGATCAATGGTAAATTCATGTAAAAGGTTTAGCAAAATTCACATCGTAGTTCCTGGTATTTATTAGTTCATATTAATTTAAAGAAATTTAGCCAATTTATTCATGACCAAATTTAGCTAACATTAGTTACACCTGTGTAGGTGATAGACCTGATACACCTGATAGTTAATCCAGAGATTCTTACCTTTGCCTCGATTCGTCAGTCTCGTCCAGATCATCATGGCATTTGTAGCTCTTTATGATAGCCACATTAGCAGATCATTAGAATTTCATTTTTGATGGGTAAATACAGGCGAATATATTGACAAAAGTCACCTTCGCCTGGAGAGATTTACACAGTTATCAAAACCTTACGCCAGGGTAAGCCTGAAATAAATTATGATGAACTTCACAGGGTAGTGAAAGTGCAAGGTGATGAGCTTGATGCTCCTTTCCAATAAATAATCTCGGTCTTTTGTCCATAATAATCTCATCATGTTGGCAAAGACAGTACAGTCTGAAGATAGGCTAAAACTGCTTATCCAATAGAAATCCCAGATCACACTTGTAGGCAGGGGCGCAACTTTCACTGAGGACGAGGGGGACATGTCCCCCACGTTCTGAAATTGCATTTTTGTCCCCCAAAATGTATCATTGGAATGTGATACAAAACATGGCAACGGTGTGCTTTAAGACCATGCAGACGCCGCCGAGCAATCAGGTAGGCTGTTCGGAGTGGTTTTCCGACTGGATTTAGGACCACACAGACACCACAGAGCGGGCTGACAGGCTGTGTGAAGTCAAAGCTTCTGGAAGGCTGGCTGGATCAGCACGGGAGAGTTGAACATAGTGTTGCGCTCTTTCACCGTGTTGTAAAAGAAGCAGAACTGAAACTGGCTACTCTTTAGTTGACTGATGTAGCTGGCAAGGTAACTGCTGTTTAACTTATCAGAAAAAATACAAAACTAGTGTTTATTCGCTGTGCTGAGCTAGTATTGTAACTGACATGTGGCGTTAGCTAATGTTTCATCCCGTCTTGACTGAGGTGAATGAATAAGCTACGCTAGTGAGTAGCTTCCACAGCCAGGTCAGCTCTAGCCTTTAGTTATCTGTCAGATAGCGATATGAGGTGGCTATTATTACTATCTAACAGCAGTTGTTTGTATGGAATGTTTTGTAGCCTTTGTTTTGTCACGCTTCAGAAGTAAATGAACTTGGCAAGCTTTTGCCAGTTGATGTACCGTTAGAGAGAGCTGGCCAAAAGTTGGCTTACATTAGCAATTATTTTTGCCTCAAACTAGACTTGAATCAAACAATAAAACCATCAGCCAAATGATTGAAGAATTATATTTTTTCAGTGCAATGTGAGTTGTATTTGTCAGTATGTCAATGTAATGTTATTGATCTGTCAGTTTCCCTAGATAATTCCCTAGTTTTCACACTGACACAGTAATAAACAGCTCTAAAGTTCCAGGCATCGCTGTCATGGTGTACAGTAGAGGTCTGCACAGGACCGATTTCTTCATCCAGCTCCTGCCCTCAGACACAGCTTTTCATACCTCACTCTTCCAGCACCTGCTGGCTTTCTTTCCGATGGTGCCAAACCCAACCGCAGTCCTGCAATGTTATTTTAGGCATATGTGATGCAGCTCACTTGCCAGCCAGGGTCCCAGCAATTTTGCGCCCTATAGGCAATATCAAATGCGCAAAAATAACTTACACCCCACAAAGCATCGTTACCCATCGCGCCACAAAAGCCGCGGCCCTTGCAACGCAAGGGGAAACCCTACTTCAAGTTTCAGAGCGAGTGACGTCACTGATTGAAACGCTATTAGCGCGCACCACCGCTAACTAACTAGCCATTTCACATCGGTTACACTCACCCCCCTTTTGACCTCCTCCTTTTTCCGCAGCAACCAATGATCTGGGTCACGGCACCAATGTAACACTGTAGGTTCCGTCCCTCTCTTCGCCCCCAACCTGGGCTCGAACCAGGGACCCTTGCACACATCAACAACTGACACCCCGCAAAGTATCGTTACCCATCGCGCCACAAAAGCCGCGGCCCTTGCAACGCAAGGGGAAACCCTACTTCAAGTCTCAGAGCGAGTGACGTCACTGATTGAAACGCTATTAGCGTGCACCACCGCTAGCTAACTAGCCATTTCACATCGGTTACACAGTCATGAGTGAACAGGGAGTACAGGAGAGGACTGAGCACGCACCCCGAGGGGCCCTATGTTGAGGATCAGCGTGGTGGATGTGTTGAGGTGTTTGGTCCCAGGGTCCTTAGCTTAGTGATGAGCTTTGATGGCACTATGGTGTTGAACGCTGAGCTGTAGTCAATGAATAGCATTCTCACATAGGTGTTCCTTTTGTCCAGGTGGGAAAGGACAGTGTGTAGTGCAATAGAGATTGCATCATCTGTGGATCTGTTGGGGCAGTTTGCAAATTGGAGTGGGTCTAAGGTTTCTGGGATAATGGTGTTGATGTGAGCCATGACCAGTCTTTCAAAGCACTTCATGGCTACAGATGTGAGTGCTACGGGTTGGTAGTCATTTAGGCAGGTTTCCTTAGTGTTCTTGGGCACAGGGACTATGCTGCCCTACCAAGCAAAAAGGCAGTAACTGCTCATATCGTGGAACTGAGAAGAATGGCTTTTATTTACCTTGGTTTCACAGTAACTTCATGCAATTACTGCTAACGTGACCCCCATTTTCTCCAAAACACAATCCAATAGTGGCAGGATACTTGTCCACATGATTAAGCACGTATTTAATGTTTCAAAAATTACATGAACTAATTTTTGACCAAATGAGTAGTTACTGCCTTTTTGCTTGGTAGGGCAAACGCTATTGGTGATCTGCTTGAAAAATCAATCATCAATCACATTTATTTATAAAGCCCTTTTTACATCAGTGAGGTCACAAAGTGTTATTCAGAAACCCAGCCTAAACACCAAACAGCAATCAATTGAGCTGTAGATGCACAGTGGCTAGAAAGGCAGGAACCTAAGAAGAAACCTAGAGAGGAACCAGGCTCTGAGGGGTGGCCAGTCCTCTTCTGGCTGTGCGGATGGAGATAACAGTACATGGCCAAGATGTTCAAATGTTCATAGATGACCAGCAGGGTCAAATAATAATAATCACAGTGGTTGTAGAGGGTGCATGGATGGATGATGGAGTGGACTTGGAACATGTGAAGAGGTATTAGAAAAGTTCATTGTGGGATTTGGACTGGGACTACTGCGGATGATGTCGCTGGGAATGTTTGCGTCGGTTGGCTTTGGCCCTTGTTGTTTCATGTGAGGAGCCTTTCTGTTGGCCTTGTGTTTCCCATGCCAAGCAGCTGAATCCTCTTCATACACAGAGAAGCACAGAGAGGATGGAGTGACGACTCTACTCGACGGAGGAAAGACACTCGATTAGTTTTATGCCATGCAAATACCATCACATTGCACTTAATGTCACACACACAAAGATAAATGCACACACACACGCTTTTTGGAGACCAGTGGTCATTCACCAAGTGTATTCCTACATAGTATGTAAATGAAAAAGGAGTGATATTATTATGTAAATGTAATTATATTATTGTCCCAAACACCTCTATTGGTGTATGTAAAGCAATAAGGTTGTTTGTCAAAGTACAGAATATATACTCCAGGTGGAAGTTGCCCCTAACCGCAGATCTAGGATCAGCTTACTCCCCAAATCATAACTTTAACCATTAGGGGGGAATGCAAAACTGATCTTAGATCAGCATTTATGGACAAAGTCATCCTACTTCTTACTATACAGGAGAGCTAAAAGCACAATCATTTGATTGACGTTTTGTTTTTGTTTTACCATGTTCCGTTATCTATCTTGCAGAATAAATAACTGTCGATATATTTTGAACAGAGGTGGGGGAAGGAGGGGGGAGCTATCCAGCAGTTATTATTCCATGTGACTTGTAATGTGTACAGTGTACAGTATTTAAACGTGTGTAAAGGTCACCATAAGGCTGTGGATTGGTTTAAGGAATACCTGGGATAGGATAAAGTAATCCTTCTAACCCCACCCCCCCCTAAAAGATTTAGATGCACTATTGTAAAGTGGTTGTTCCACTGGATATCATAAGGTGAATGCACCAATTTGTAAGTCGCTCTGGATAAGAGCGTCTGCTAAATGACTTAAATGTAATGTAAATGTGCAACAGGTCAGCACTTCAGGAGTAAATGTCAGTTGGCTTTTCATAGCCGATCATTCAGAGTTAGAGACAGCAGGTGCGGTAGAGAGAGAGGGTTGAAAACAGCACGGTATCACATCCGGTGACCAGGTCAGGGTTCCATAGCCACAAGGCTGAACAATTGAAACTGGAGCAGCAGCATGACCAGGTGGAGTGGGGACAGCAAGGAATCATCAGGCCAGGTAGTTCTGAGGCATGGTCCTAGGGCTCAGATCCTCCGAGAGAAGAGAAAGAGAGAGAGAGAGAAAATTAGAGGGAGAATACTTAAATTCCCACAGGACACCGGATAAGACAGGATAAATACTCCAGATATAACAGACTGACCCTAGCCCCGAAACACATAAACTATTTTAGCATAATTACTGGAGGCTGAGACAGGAGTGGTCGTGAGACACTGTGGCCCCGTCCGACTATACCCCCAGACAGGGCCAACCAGGATGGATATAACCCCACCCACTTTGCCAAAGCACAGCCCCCACACCACGAGAGGGATATCTTCAACCACCAACTTAATACCCTGAGACAAGGCCAAGTATAGCCCAGGAAGATCTCCCCCATGGCACGAACCCGAGGGGAGGCGCCAACCCAGACAGGAAGATCATGTCAGAGACTCAACCCACTCAAGTGACGCACCCCTCCTAGGGATGGCATGGCAGAGCACCAGTAAGCCAGTAACTCAGCCCCTGTAATCGGGTTAGAGGCAGAGAATCCCAGTGGAGAGAGGGGAACCAGCCAGGCAGAGACAGCAAGGGTGGTTCGTCGCTCCAGTGCCTTTCCGTTCACCTTCACACCCCTGGACCAGACTACACTCAATCATAGGACCTACTGAAGAGATGAGTCTTCAATAAAGACTTAAAGGTCGAGACGAATCTGCGTCTCTCACATGGATAGGCAGACCATTCCATAAAAATTGAGCTCTAAAGGAGAAAGCCCTGCCTCCAGCTGTTTGCTTAGAAATTCTAGAGACAATAAGGAGGCCTGCGTCTTGTGACCGTAGCGTACGTGTCGGTATGTACGGCAGGACCAAATCGGAAAGATAGATAGGAGCAAGCGCATGTAATGTTTTGTAGGTTAGCAGTACCTTGAAATCAGCCCTAGCCTTAACAAGAAGCCAGTGTAGAGAGGCTAGCACTGGAGTAATATGATCACATTTTTGGGTTCTAGTCAAGATTCTGGCAGCTGTGTTTAGCACTAACTGAAGTTTATTTAGTTCTTTATCCAGGTAGCCGGAAGTAGAGCTTTGCAGTAGTCTAATCTAGAAGTGACAAAAGCATGGATTAATTTTTCTGCGTCATTTTTGGTCAGAAAGTTTCTGATTTTTGCAATGTTACGTAGGTGAAAAAAAGCTATCCTTGAAACAGTCTTGATATCTTTGTCAAAAGAGAGATCAGGGTCCAGAGTAATGCCGAGGTCCTTTACAGTTTTATTTGAGACGACTGAAGAACCATCAAGATTAATTGTCAGATCCAACAGAAGATCTCTTTGTTTCTTGTGATCTAGAACTAGCATCTCTGTTTTGTCCAAGTTGTTTTTCCCTTTGTAGTCTGTAATAGTTTGCAAGCCATGCCACGTCCCACGAGCGTCGGAGCCAGTGTAGTACGATTCAATCTTATTCCTGTATTGACGCTTTGCCTGTTTGATGGTTTGCCGGAGGGCATAGCAGGATTTCTTATAAGTTTACGGTTTAGAGTCCCGCTCCTTGAAAGTGGCAGCTCTACCCTTTAGCTCAGTGCGGATGTTGCCTGTGATTCATGGCTTCTGGTTATGGTGTGTACGTACAATCGCTGTGGGGACGACGTCATCGATGCACTTATTGATGAAGCCAGTGACTGATGTGGTGTACTCCTCAATGCCACCGGCACATATTTTTATTTTATTTATTTTTATTTCACCTTTATTTAACCAGGTAGGCTAGTTGAGAACAAGTTCTCATTTGCAATTGCGACCTGGCCAAGATAAAGCAAAGCAGTTCGACACATACAACAACACAGTAGAAAAATCTTTATACAGCATGTGCAAATGAGGTAGGATAAGAGAGGTAAGGCAATAAATCGGCTATGGTGGCAAATTAATTACAATATAGCAATTAAACACTGGAATGGTAGGATGTGCAGAAGATGAATGTGCAAGTTGAGATACTGGGGTACAAAGGAGCAAGATAAATAAATAAATAAATACAGTATGGGGATGAGGTAGATTGGATGGGCTATTTACAGATGAGCTATGTACAGGTGCAGTGATCTGTGAGCTGCATTGACAGCTGGTGCTTAAAGCTAGTGAGGGAGGTAAGAGTCTCCAGCTTCAGAGTTTTTGCAGTTCGTTCCAGTCATTGGCAGCAGAGAACTGGAAGGAGAGGTGGCCAAAGGAAGAATTGGCTTTGGGGGTGACCAGTGAGATATACCTGCTGGAGCGCGTGCTACGGGTGGGTGCTGCTATGGTGACCCACCCGTAGCAGGCGGGGCTTTACCAAGCAGAGACTTGTAGATGACCTGGAGCCAGTGGGTTTGGCGACGAGTATGAAGTGAGGGCCAGCCGACGAGAGTATACACGTCGCAGTGGTGGGTAGTATATGGGGCTTTGGTGACAAAACGGATGGCACTGTGATAGACTGCATCCAGTTTGTTGAGTAGAGTGTTGGAGGCTATTTTATAAACGACATCGCCGAAGTCGAGGATCGGTAGGATGGTCAGTTTTACGAGGGTATGTTTGGCAGCGTGAGCGAAGGATGCTTTGTTGTGAAATAGGAAGACAATTCTAGATTTAATTTTGGATTGGCGATGTTTAATGTGAGTCTGGAAGGAGAGTTTACAGTCTAACCAGACACCTAGGTATTTGTAGTTGTCCACATATTCTAAGTTAGAACCTTCCAGAGTAGTGATGCTGGACGGGCGGGCAGGTGCAGGCAGCGATCGGTTGAAGAGCAGGCATTTAGTTTTACTTGCATTTAAGAGCAGTTGGAGGCCACAGAATGAGAGTTGCATGGCATTGAAGGTCGTCTGGAGGTTAGTTAACACAGTGTCCAACGAAGGGCCAGAGGTATACAGAATGGTGTCGTCTGCGTAGAGGTGGATCAGAGAATCACTAGCAGCAAGAGTGACATCATTGATGTATACAGAGAAGAGAGTCGGCCCGAGAATTGAACCCTGTGGCACCCCCATAGAGACTGCCAGAGGTACGGACAACAGGCCCTCCGATTTGACATACTGAACTCTATCGGAGAAGTAGTTGGTGAACCAAGCGAGGCAATCATTTGAGAAACCAAGGCTGTTGAGTCTGCCAATAAGAATGTTGTGATTGACAGTCAAAAGCCTTAGCCAGGTCGATTAATACAGCTGCACAGTACTGTCTCTTATCGATGGCGGTTATGATATCGTTTAGGACCTTGAGCGTGGCTGAGGTGCACCCATGACCAGCTCTGAAACCAGATTGCATAGCGGAGAAGGTACGGTGAGATTCAAAATGAAATATGTTTGTTAACTTGGCTTTCGAAGTCCTTAGAAAGGCAGGGTAGGATAGATATAGGTCTGTAGCAGTTTGGGTCTAGAGTGTCTTCCCCTTTGAAGAGGGGGTTGAAGAGTGGGTTTCCAATCTTTGGGAATCTCAGACGATACGAAAGAGAGGTTGAACAGGATAGTAATAGGGGTTGCAATAATTTCGGCAGATCATTTTAGAAAGAGAGGATCCAGATTGTCTAGCCCGGCTGATTTGTAGGGGTCCAGATTTTGCAGCTCTTTCAGAACATCAGCTATCTGGATTTGGGTGAAGGAGAAGTGGGGGAGGTTTGGGCGAGTTGCTGTGGGGAGTGCAGTGCAGTTGATCGGGGTAGGGGTAGCCAGGTGGAAAGCATGGCCAGCCGTAGAAAAATGCTTATTGAAATTCTCAATTACTGTGAATTTATCGGTGGTGACAGTGTTTCCTAGCCTCAGTGCAGAGGGCAGCTGGGAGGAGGTGCTCTTATTCTCCATGGACTTTACAGTGTCCCAGAACTTTTTTGAGTTTGTACTGCAGGATGCAATTTTCTGTTTGAAAAAGCTAGCCTTAGCTTTCCTATCTGCCTGTGTATATTGGTTCCTAATTTCCCTGAAAAGTTGCATATCACTGGGGCTATTCGATGCTAATGCAGAACACCACAGGATGTTTTTGTGCTGGTCAAGGGCAGACAGGTATGGAGTGAACCAAGGGCTATATCTATTCCTGGCTCAAAATGTTTTGAATGGGGCATGCTTATTTAAGATGGTGAGGAAGGCACTTTTAAAGAATAACCAGGCATCCTCTACTGACGGGACGAGGTCAATGTCATTCCAGGATACCCCGGCCAGGTCGATTAGAAAGGCCTGTTTTCTGAAGTGTTTTAGGGAGCGTTTGACAGTGATGAGGGGTGGTCGTTTGACCGCAGACCCATTATGGATGCAGGCAATGAGGCAGTGATCGCTGATATTCCAGTCTGTGCTAGCAAAACAGTCCTATAGCTTCGCATCTGCTTCATCTGACCACTTTTTTATTGACTGAGTCACTGGTGCCTCCTGCTTTAGTTTTTGCTTGTAAGCAGGAATCAGGAGGATAGAATTATGGTAAGATTTGCCAATTGGAGGGCGAGGGAGAGCTTTGTACACGTCTCTGTGTGTGGAGTAAAGGTGGTCTAGGTTTTTTTCCCCTCTGGTTGCACATTTAACATGCTGAAAGAAATGAGGTAAAAACTGATTTAATTTTCCCTGCATTAAATTCCCCGGCCATTAGGAGAGACACCTCTGGATGAGCATTTTCCTGTTTTTTTTTATGGCCGTATTCAGCTCATTGAGTTCGATCTTAGTGCCATCATCGTTTTGTGGTGGTAAATAGACAGCTACGAAGAATATAGATGAAAACTCTCTTCGTAAATAGTGTGGTCTACAGCTTATCATGAGACTTCCTTACTATTAGATTTCGTGCACCAACTGTTGTTTCCAAATATACATAGACCGTCACCCCTATTCTTACCAGAGGCTGCTGTTCTATCTTGCCGATACAGTGTAAAGCCCGCCAGCTGTATTATTCATGGCGTCGTTCAGCCACGACTTGGTGAAACATAAGATATTACCGTTTTTAATGTCCCGTTTGTAGGATATACGTGATCGTAGTTCGCCTACTTTATTATCCAATGATTGTACGTTGGCTAATTGGACCGATGGTAAAGGCAGATTACCCACTCGTCGTCGGATCCTAACAAGGCACCCCGACCTATGTCCCCGATATCTCCGTCTCTTTCTCCTGCAAATGACAGGGATGGGGGCCTTGTCGGGTGTCTGAAGTAAATCCTCCACGTCCGGCTTGTTAAAGAAAAAGTATTCTTCCAGTCCTAGGTGATTAATCGATGTCCGGATATCTAGAAGCTATTTTTGGTCATAAGAGACGGTGGCACAAACATTATGTACAAAATAAGTTACAAATAACGCGAAAAAACACACAATAGCACAATTGGTTAGGTGGATGTAAAACGGCAGCCCTCTCCTCCGGCGCCCACCAATAAGGAAAGTTTTACTAAGACCCTAAAGCTGAGTGGGGTGTGTTGGGTTGGGACGCTACAGGGCCATACACCCCTAGGGGCAGGACGGGGTGACCCAGCTATATTGTGTGCAAGTAAAAAGAGCTCTACAGCACTATTAGACCTATGATATGAATTATTTGGAGGGTGTACTGTTTCTGTGTGTTTTTTTATTTATTTTTTAGGGGTGAATCAGCTTAATATTGCGGAAAGAATATTGCTTCCATCAATGTAATTGTCTGCATCATTTCCAATCCCCCATATATATTTTTGGTAAATATATATATTCATACACGCATGCATACATATACACATATATATATATATACACATACCTATATAGACGCATACTTTTTTAAAGAATATACCTTTATTATTATTCCCCGCAAACCCTACCACCGATCCCCCAATTGGAGTAAACTAATAAACACTTCGGCTTTTACCTTCAATTTATTCATCTTATACACATTTTACAGACACAGTCTATTTTACAATAGTTATTTTTTGTTTGTTTTTAGTCCTTCCTCTATTTCTGATGTCCATCCAGTTTGATTTCTATTTGTAACTGTGCTATTTCACAAAAGTTCTGAACCTATATACATTTTACAGACCCCGTATGTTTTACATTGTTTATCTTGTTATTAGTCCCACCCTTCAGCTCCATTCAACCCCTCCCATCTATCTCTCAACATCATCCATTTCGGATTTCTATTTGCGATATATTTGCCATATAACTGTGCTGTGATGCTTCACAAAACAATTGAACCTTTCTATTCTCATAGGTTCTACAGATTGTAAATTAAAAATAAACATTTTTGCTAAAATAATTATTATATTATTGATTGATTGACAATGGCTTTTCAAATCACCCAGTATTGCTATCTGCAGCATTAGTTCTAGGCAAATGTTGCAATTCTTCAGTCATTCCTGGACCTGTGACCAAAAACGAGCTACATATGGACAATACCAAAAGAAATGATCTAATGACTCTGCCTCCGCACAGCAGAATCTGTAGAGCTGGGAAGATTGTATCTGTCACGTCCTGACCAGTAAAAGGGGTTATTTGTTATTGTAGTTGGTCAGGGCGTGGCAGGGGGTGTTTGTCTGTGTGTTTTGGGGTTTTTGGGTTATGTTCTATGTTATTCTATTTCTATGTTTATTCTAGGGTATCTATTTCTATGTTGGAATTGGTTGGAGTTTGCCTGTAATTGGAGGCAGCCGAACCTCGTTGCCTCTGATTAGAGACCAGATTTAAGTAGGTTTTTTTTCTTCATTGTGTTTCTGGGTGGTTATTTCTGTTTAGTTGTCTAACCTGACAGAACTGTGGGCTATCGTTTTTGTTTCTTTGTTTACAGTGTTCCCAGTTTAATAAATACAAGAATAGCACTAACCACGCTGCGCCTTGGTCTACTCCCTTCAACAGCCATTACAGTATCCCATATATATAACATTCTATTAGTTGCAAGAATTTTGTATAGTAATTTAAATTGAAAAATTCAAAGTTTTGAATCCGGCGTTGTTTTGCGTATCAATTCATAAACCATGTGCCATGGAATGGGTACATCGCAAATCTCTTCCCAACTATTTAGCAATTTATATGGCACAGCTGTCCGTTTTTTGGTCCTTAAATTAAACTGGTATATGTTTTTATTTATCACACTTTTCTTTAACCATTTATGTTCTTTAATACAGGGCCGACATACAAGTTCCTTACTTTTTTCCCCTTCTACTTGCCTCTTCCATTTTTGTGGTAATGCTGCAATTAATTGGTTGTAATATTGGGTAGAGAAGGCATTTCTATATGTCTGTGTTAGCTGCATGTGTGACATCACTCCACCAGTCCTATTTATAATATCATTCACTAAAATTATACCTTTTTTTTTAATTTCTTCAAAAAATACCGTTTTTTTTAATCAATTACTATTTGAATTTAACCACAATATTTGTTGTATTTGTTCTGTCCTTTCAGGTGGATTAAACTGAAATTGCAACCAACTTTCTAAGGCTTGTTTAAAAAAATAAAGATATTTTGGAGATTATTTCCTTTTCAAACAACCGAAAGTGGGCAGGTGTAATCTGAATTAAGGGAAAAAGGCCCTTCTTGAACATAGGACGAGACATTCGTACCAATTTACTAGAAAACCAGTTTGGATTTAAGTATAACTTTGGTATGACTGATGCCTTTAGTGAGAGGTCTAATGCCCTCCGAATTCATATTCATTATATAAATAGGCCCTTTTAATTTTATCTGGCTTGCCGTTCCAAATAAAATGGAATATTTTTTGTTCATATAATTTCAAAAGCAGGTCACTAGGTGCAAAACCATAAGCAAATAGGTAAACTGTGATATGACTAAAGAGTTAATCAGGGTGATTTTTCCACAAATAGACAGGTATTTTCCTTTCCATGGTAGCAAGATCTTATCTATTTTTGCTAACTTTCTATAAAAATGTATTGGAGTGAGATCATTTCTTTCTTTTGGGATTTGTATACCAAGTATGTCCACATCTCCGTCAGACCATTTAATTGGTAAACTACATGGTAATGTAAAATTTGCATTTTTTAGTGATCCAATACGTAATATTATCATAATTTGGTTTTAATCCAGAGAGGATAGCAAAAGTATCTAGATCCTCTATGAGGCCGTGGAAAGACTCTAATTGTGGTTTTAAAAGAAAACATGAATCATCGGCGTACAATGACACCTTAGTTTTTAAGCCACGGATTTCTAATCCCTTAATATTATTGTTTGATCTAATCTTAACAGCTAAAATTTCGATGCCGATAGTGGACAACCTTGTTTTACTCCTCTAGATAGTTTAAAACTTTCTGAGATGTAGCCATTATTTACTATTTTACACCTAGGGTTACTATACATAACTTTAACCCATTTTATAAGAGATTCCCCAAAATTGAAATATTCTAGGCATTTATATATAAACTCCAGTCGTACTTTATCAAAAGCCTTTTCAAAATCAGCTATGAAAACCAGGCCTGGTGTCCCCGATATTTCAAAGTATTCTATTGTTTCCAGTACTTGTCTTATATTATCTCCAATGTATCGTCCATGTAAAAAACCTGTCTGATTAGGATGAATAATATCTGACAATACTTTTTTAATTCTATGCGCCAAGCATTTTGCTAGGATTTTTGCATCACAACACTGAAGTGTAAGAGGTCTCCATTTTTTTTAAATGGACTGGATCTTTATAAATACCATTTGGGTCCTGTTTCAGTAATAATAATATCAAACCTTCTTGTTGCGTGTCTGATAATCTACCATTTATATAGGAGTGGTTAAAACATGCTAATAATGGTCCTTTGAGTATATCAAAAAAGGTTTTGTATACTTCCACTGGTATGCCATCCAGCCCTGGAGTTTTCCCATCCTTAAAGGCCCCAATTGCATCAAGCAGTTCCCCCTCTGTAATTTGGCCTTCACATGAGTCTTTCAGTACAGATGTTAATTATACATTATTCTTAGGGAAAAAAATCCATACAATTAGTTTCAGTTAGTGGAGATGGAGGAGCCTGAAACGAAAACATATTCTTAAAGTACTTTACTTCCTCTTTCAAAATATAATTTGGTGAATCATGCGTGACTCCATCATTTGTAACAAGTTTTAATAAAACATTTTTGGTAGCATTTCTATATTGAAGATTGAAAAAGAATTTGCTGCATTTTTCCCCATATTCCATCCAGTTCGCTTTATTTTTATAATATATTACACTGGATGTTTCTTGAATAAGTTCCTCCATTTCTTTTTGTTTTTCCTCTAACTTATTCTGTGCCTCTATGGTACCGTTTTTATTGCTACCTAACTGTACTGTTAGTCCTTCAATTCCCTTTGTTAACCTGTTTAGGATAGGGGGCAGTATTTTCACGGCCGGATAAAAAATTTACCCGATTTAATCTGGTTATTACTCCTGCCCAGAAACTAGAATATGCATATAATTGTTTGATTTGGATAGAAAACACCCTAAAGTTTCTAAAACTGTTTGAATGGTGTCTGTGAGTATAACAGAACTCATATGGCAGGCCAAAACCTGAGAAGATTGCATACAGGAAGTGCCCTCTCTGACCACTTCTTGGCCTTCTATAGCCTCTTTATGGAAAATAGAGGATCTCTGCTGTAATGTGACATTTTCTAAGGCTCCCATAGGCTCTCAGAAGGCGCCAGAACGGGGAATGATGACTCTGCAGTCCCTGGCTGAAAAACAGTAGCGCATTTGGATAGTGATCGATCTGAGAACAATGAAACGGGTGTGCGCGTGCACGTGAAGAGTCCATTTTACATTTTCAATCTTTGAACGAAAACGACATCTCCCGGTCGGAATATTATCGCTATTTTACGAGAAAAATCGCATAAAAATTGATTTTAAACAGCGTTTGACATGCTTTGAAGTACGGTAATGGAATATTTTGAATTTTTTTGTCACGATACGCGCCGGCGCGTCACCCTTCGGATAGTGTCTTGAACGCAAGAACAAAACGCCGCTATTTGGATATAACTATGGATTATTTGGAACCAAAACAACATTGGGTGTAAACTAGAAGTCCTGGGAGGGCATTCTGACGAAGAACAGCAAAGGTAATCCAATTTTTCTTATAGTAAATCTGAGTTTGGTGAGTGCCAAACTTGGTGGGTATCAAAATAGCCCAGCCATCATGGCTAGCTATCTACTCAGAATATTTCAAAATGTGCTTTCACCGAAAAGCTATTTTAAAATCTGACACCGCGATTGCATAAAGGAGTTCTGTATCTATAATTCTTAAAATAATTGTTATGTTTTTTGTGAACGTTTATCGTGAGTAATTTAGTAAATTCACCGGAAGTTTCGGTGGGTATGCTAGTTCTGAACGTCACATGCTAATGTAAAAAGCTGGTTTTTTATATAAATATGAACTTGATTGAACAAAACATGCATGTATTGTATAACATAATGTCCTAGGAGTGTCATCTGATGAAGATCATCAAAGGTTAGTGCTGCATTTAGCTGTGGTTTTGGTTTTTGTGACATTATATGTTAGCTTGAAAAATGGGTGTGTGATTATTTCTGGCTGGGTACTCTCCTGACATAATCTAATGTTTTGCTTTCGTTGTAAAGCCTTTTTGAAATCGGACAATGTGGTTAGTGGTTAGTGTAAAATAGTCATATGTTTGAAAAATTGAAGTTTTTGGATTTCTGAGGTGTTTGTAATTCGCGCCACGCCCTATCATTGGATATTGGAGCGGTGTTCCGCTAGCGGAACATCTAGATGTAAGAGGTTTTAATATGGACTCTTTTGATCTAAATTGCTTTTGTTTTATAGATGAGTACTGAATTGCATGGCCTCTAAAGGCACACTTAAAAGTGTCCCATACAATAAGGGGATCTGCTGTACCTATGTTATGTCTGAAAAAGTCAGTTGTAAATTCTTCTGTCCTAGTTCCAAACAATTTATCACCTAGTAGGCTTTGATTAAATTTCCAATATCCTCGCCCACGTGGAAATTCTGTAAGAGTAATATATATGCCAATTATGTGATGATCCGACCGCATTCTGTCCCCTATCAACACTTTTTAAACTTTTGGTGCTTGAGAGAATGGCATAAGAATGTAGTCAAGACGACTAGCTTGATAAGCCTCCGCTATGTATATCTCACTAGGTCAGGGTATTTAAGTCTCCATATATCCACTAATTCCAATATATCCATGACATTCATGATTTCCTTAAGTGCCTGAGGGTGATAGTTTGTAGTGTGATTTCCTTTCCGGTCCATAGAGATATTTAAGACCGTATTAAAATCTCCTACCATAATAATACAGTCTAGTGTTGCTTGTAGAGTTGATCAATTCTTATATATATTTTCAATGGAGCTTGGATCATCATTATTCGGACCGTATAGGTTAATAAGCCATATCTGTTTATTGTCCAATAACATATTTAAAATAATCCATCTACCTTGATAATCTGTTTGGACAATTTGCACATTTGGATCAAAATTACTGTTAATTAAAACCATCACCCTTTTGAATTTCTTTGCCCATGGGAGAAATATATTTCGCCCCCCCCAGTTCTTTTTCCACAAAACTTCATCTAAAATTGTTGAATGGGTTTCCTGTAAACAATAGATATTATATTCCTTCTCTTTTAACCAGGTAAATACTTATCGTCTTTTCTTATTATCTGCTAGGCCATTACAATTGTAACTGGCTATACTTATTTCACCACTTACTATAATGAGACACAACTTTAAATTCTATTTATGAAAATATATGTTTGTAAACGTACCATTAAAAAGTAACATGATGATTGAGTGTCTATATAGCTGTACCATGATATTTGCATTGCTACTAAGTAAACCTCCAATTGGTCCCTACTATTCCACCCGCTAAAAGCCTTCCTCATCCCTAGTTGGGTTGTCATCCCAATGCCCGGCAGACCACCCCCGGTCCCCCGTATCCCATAGCCCTGAACAGACTGGGATCCATCCTTCGAAAAGAGCACACAGTGCCATTTACCGAATTGAAGTAAATCAATTGCCAAATGCATTTCGATCGCCCTCACCTCAATTTGTATTATATATAGCTGTGGATCATCGTCTATTGTCCCTAACATCTTTTACTCCTTCGCAACAGTTGTGGGATACACACATACACCCACACACACTCATCCCTTTCCCCCCACACAACCATAAGCTCACATTCTCAACAGTTGCACCATCCCAGAGCCCAACTCAAGAAAGGTCTTGATTTACAAATGCATTTACAGTTGCAGCTGCATTAGAAGGCCTGCAAGACCGTGCAAAAAAATGGGCAGAAATGGAGAGATTTTATTAACCATTGTCACATCCAAGATGATGGAGGTCAAATGTACACCTTTTCCCTGAAACACCCACAATACGGTCACCCGTATTGACCATATTCCCAAGTATCTCCATGCAGTCAGACTTTTGATTTTGTGCCACCAGGGTCACAATAATATACCCCCTCAGAATCTTGAGGGGGCAGTGCTGCTCTTGGTCTCTGACCGTATTTGGGCTGCATAGAGACCGCTTACAGCAGGCACATAAGACAGTTAGGGACTTCTAATTAGTATCTGGGTCATTCAGGTGGGTGTCTGGGGTATAGGGTTGTTGACCGTACCATTAAATTAGGATCATAAATAAATAATTTGATATAATTTATTGAAAAAATGTTGTTCCCCATAATAGGACAATAAATAAATTAAATGTATAATTTATTTGAAAACTGTTCCACCATGATAGTTTCTGTGTTAATGTGTAGGTGTATGTTTGTTTTCATTCAACTTTTGTTTTCCAAACCTTTCCCTTGAGACATATGGGAAGGAAGTTGTGTTGGGGAGAGAGTTGAGTTATTGACTAGACTGGTGGTGGTCGGGCGTGTAGGCGGCTCGGGTTGGCTGGGCGGTCTGGCTGAAATTTGATATAGAGGATGTCTTAAAGACAATTAAAAGTGGTCTTTGTACCTCATTTGTAAGAGTTGTTCATTTGTTAGGCTATTGGTTAAAGGTGCAACACAATGTTGATTATTTAATTATCATGGATCTAGTTCAGTCTTATCAATCACTTAAACATATTTAATAATCTCTTACCTAGCTTGATGATTGTGGGCATTTTTGATACATTTTTGTTGTTGTAAATAGAGATGGCTAGAAGGGTCGTATTAGATTGTGTAGAAATGCAGGAAATGTCCTTTAGATACCCCCAAAAATGGGAGGACCCCCAGACCCCCTGCAATGTTATGTCCCCTTCTGCAAATAGCACTGCTGGGTGATTTAAAAAGTAATAGTGAATCGATCAATAATATAATAATACTCTTAGCAAAAATGTATTTTTTTACAATATGTAGAACATATGAGAATAGAAAGGTTCAGAACTTTTGTGAAACATCATAGCACAGTTGAAAAATACATGGCAAATCGAAATCAAAACTGGATGGTGTTCAGAGATAGATGGGAGGGTTTGTAAAATATACTGTGTCCGCAAAATGTGTATAGTATGTATAAGCTGGAAGTAGAAGCCTAAATGTTGTTGTCCATTAGTTTACTCCAATTGGTGGAGGGATGGTAGGGTTAGGGAAAAATAATAAAGGAAAATATATTTAAAAATATATATATTTATTTACCAAAAAATATATGGGGGATTGGAAATGATGCAGACAATTACATTGATGTAAGCCACAACCCCTCACTTCTAAAACCAAAGTTGTGCCCTTGCTTGTAGGCTAGCATGACATTTTGCTAATTAAATCGCAAAATAAATGTAAACATACATGTTATTCAATTATTGCACCCAACGAGCATCTGCGTTGCCAAGCGCTAAAATAGAAGTCAGTTCTATTTGTGATGCTGAATGCGGTGCAAGTCATGCCTCTCTCATCTCCTCATTGGTTTATAGAAGCAGATACCCACGTGCTATCTCCTCATTGGTAATACCCATGATTGAAATATGAACTGAGTTCGGTCGGTCGTCATGGTAACTATGAAAGTTAGATGCCAATCGCCATATAAAGTCCAAAGAAGAAAAAGCCTGGAAGGAGGAGAGATGACTAGAAACGATTCGGTTGACCGTTTTATGTGTGGATTAATTGTCGGAGTAGAGGACCTTGTGCATTTCAGGTAAAATAACAACTCAACGTTTATATCCCAGGACCAATTAGCTAGCAACAGTAAGCTAGCTAAATAGGACAAATTAGCTAGTGTTGATGATCAGTTACTTGAGAAGGAGACCAAGTCAAGACGCTGGACCGGGTGGATTCAATTATCGTAAGGCAGCTTTATTAAGAGACAAAGATATTTGGCAAAACGTGCACGGACTCGTTCTTTTAGCTCTTATGGAACCAGCGGAAGCGAGCGCCTACACATAGTGTGCATCTATTTTATACAACATGATTGTAATGTAATGACGTATGTTGAGTCTTGTAGATTCGTCCTCCTGACTGGTCGATGAGTGGAGTGACGATCTAGTCTCGGGTCGGGATCGACTCCCCATTGGTCCATGAGTGTGTTCTTTGTTCCGCTGACCCAGCCCTCTGGGATGGGTTTGTGTGTGTGTTTGTGTACTTTGTGCTGAGTCCTTGTCTGTGTATCTCTGTAGTCACAAGATATTATTGCGAGACTGGACGTTGACCCCTGTGATCAGGTCATTTCCTGTTTTATCAGTGCTGTGTAAGGTCTAATTCGGCCAATCTGTTTCTGGGTGTGCGTGTATAGCTAGTATCAGTTCAACACAGAATGTGTCTTTTGTATCAGCAGATAAGTGTTGCGCAATAGACCAGCTTATCAAATATATTTATAACACTAGCAACTGCAAGCTAGCTAGCTAAATTGCCATAAATGTTTAATGCTTTTCGACCTGTCCCCAAATTAATATAATTGGTTCAGAGTTTGTTTTGATATTTCAACCTGAGTGTCGCATTTGGTGTGGGGGGACAAAATCAATTTGCACATGATTGCGCCCGCGCCCGGTTTGGGTATGGTGTTAGGTTTAACGGTCTTCTCGCGCCAAACTGCGCATGTGCACACTTTCGATAGGCACACTTTCGATACAAAGTTATTTTTGACGAAAATGAAAACGAGTCAGTTTGTCACTGACGAGGTTGGTGTGATAACATGTTCAAGTACTCTAGGTTTTGCCTTTAGATTTCGAGCAAATTAACAACTAAGAAGAATGTTTAACTTCTCTCATTGACTTCGCTAACCCCAAACCCCTGTCTAGTCTGCTTGATCTGTTTCGCAATCTTTCCTGGAAGTCTCGCGATCTTGCGCCTCTGGATTTAGAAACTCGGAAGTCTCGAGATCTTGTGCCTCTGGGTTTTGAAACTCTGTGGTGTGGGCTTTACCACACTCGCTATATAATGCAACATTGTTTGTGAGAAAACCCGTCAGTATAGTTGAAAATGCGATGGAAACCCATTTAATGTTTTATTCAGTACATGGGGATTTAACAGCAAAAGGTACAGAATTGCAATGATCAGTATTGTAATAGTATTTTTATGTGCACTACCTCATCACTCACAGCCTTTTATCTGCTACAAGTCAATTTGATGGGAACATCTCTGGTGGGAAATTGCATATTGTTTATTCACATGAAAATCTGTCACCAATTGGATTGAAACGTAGCTAGTGATGACTTTTTTTGTTCCAGTAGCTGAGCACATGGGTAGTAGGGGAGAATGTGGTAAGTTGAGCTTCACTTTCTTTCTAGGAAACCATACACAAAATGAATCGTGTGACCAAATATTTAGGAAGAGGTCATCATTTCATGGAGTCTATGAAGGAAGAAACAACATGGAAAAAGTGATAAACAAGTTAGGTCCAGAAAACAGATTTTCACAAAGTCAAATGAATTTATTGTGTTATATGTTTCATGATGCTTGTATATAAACCAAAGTACCATACCCCATATAAATAATACTCACATTTTGTCGGTTATATGCATAATATCCATATTATTTTTCCAAAGTGTCATGCATATGAACTCAAGATCATGCGCTCTTTAAATCACTTCAGCGACAGGCCTTTCTAATCGACCTGGCCCGGGTATCCTGGAAGGATATTGACCTCATTCCGTCAGTAGAGGATGCCTGGTTATTCTTTAAAAGTGCTTTCCTCACCATCTTAAATAAGCATGCCCCATTGACATTTTTTACAACCAGGAACAGATATAGCCCTTGGTTCACTCCAGACCTGACTGCCCTTGACCAGCACAAAAACATCCTGTGGCGTACTGCATTAGCATCGAATAGCCCCCGCGATATGCAACTTTTCAGGGAAGTTAGGAACCAATATACACAGGCAGTTAGGAAAGCAAAGGCTAGCTTTTTCAAACAGAAATTTGCATCCTGTAGCACAAACTCCAAACATTTCTGGGAGACTGTGAATCCATGGAGAATAAGAGCACCTCCTCCCAGGTGCCCACTGCACTGAGGCTAGGAAACACTGTCACTACCGATAAATCCACGATAATTAAGAATTTCAATAAGCATTTTTCTACGGCTGGCCATGCTTTCCACCTGGCTACCCCTACCCAGGTCAACAGCCCTGCACCCCCCACAGCAACTTGCCCAAGCCTCCCCCATTTCTCCTTCCAGCTAGCTGATGTTCTTAATGAGTTGCAAAATCTGGACCCCTATAAATCAGCTGGGATAGACAATCTGGACCCTCTCTTTCTAAAATAATCCGGCGCAATTGTTGCAACCCCTATAACTAGTCTGTTCAACCTCCCCAAAGATTGGAAAGCTGCCGCGATCATCCCCCTCTTCAAAGGAGGAGACACTCTAGACCCAAACTGTTACAGACCTATATCTATCCTATATATCTATCTATCCAAGTTAACAAACAGATCACTGACCATTTCGAATCCCACCGTACCTTATCCGCTATGCAATCCAGTTTCCAAGCTGGTCATGGGTGCACCTCAGCCACGCTCAAGGTCCTAAACGATATCATAACCTCCATCGATAAGAGACAATACTGTGCAGCCGTATTCATCGACCTCATCAACTCAACAGCCTTGGTTTCTCAAATGACAGCCTCGCCTGGTTCACCAACTACTTCTCAGACAGAGTTCAGTGTGTCAAATCGGAGGGCCTGTTGTCCGGATTCTCGGGCCGACTATTTTTTTGTATACATCAATGATGTCGCTCTTGCTGCTGGTGATTCTCTGATCCACCTCTATGCAGACGACACCATTCTGTATACTTCTGGCCCTTCTTTGGACACTGTGTTAACTAACCTCCAGATGAGCTTCAATGCCATACAACTCTCCTTCCGTGGCCTCCAACTGCTCTTAAATGCAAGTAAAACTAAATGCATGCTCTTCAACCGATCGCTGCCTGCACCTGCCCGCCCGTCCAGCATCACTACTCTGGACGGTTCTGACTTTGAATACGTGGACAACTACAAATACCTAGGTGTCTGGTTAGACTGTAAACTCTCTTTCCAGACTCACATTAAGCATCTCCAATCCAAAATTAAATCTAGAATCGGCTTCCTATTTCGCAACAAAGCATCCTTCACTCATGCTGCCAAACATACCCTCGTAAAACGAACTATCCTACCGATCCTTAACTTCGGCGATGTCATTTACAAAATAGCCTCCAACACTCTACTCAGCAAATTGGATGCAGTCTATCACAGTGCCATCCATTTTGTCACCAAAGCCCCATATACTACCCACCACTGTGACCTGTATGCTCTCGTTGGCTGGCCCTCGCTTCATATTTGTTGCCAAAGCCACTGGCTCCAGGTCATCTATAAGTCTTTGCTAGGTAATACCCCACCTTATCTCAGCTCACTGGTCACCATAGCAGCACCCACCCGTAGCACGCGCTCCAGCAGGTATATTTCACTGGTCACCCCCAAAGCCAATTCCTACTTTGGCCGCCTTTCCTTCCAGTTCTCTGCTGCCAATGACTGCAACGAATTGCAAAAATCACTGAAGCTGGAGACTGATATCTCCCTCACTAACTTTAAGCATCAGCTGTCAGAGCAGCTCACAGATCATTGCACCTGTACATAGCCCATCTGTAAATAGCCCATCCAACTACCTCATCCCTATATTGTTATTTATTTTTTTGCTCCTTTGCACCCCAGTATCTCTACCTGCACATTCATCTTCTGCACATCTATCACTCCAGTGTTGAATTGCTAAATTGTAATTACTTCGCCACTACGGCCTGTTTTATTGCTTTACTTCCCTAATCTTACCTCATTTGTACACACTATATAGATTTTTTTCTATTGTGTTTTTGACTGTACGTTTGTTTATTCCATGTGTAACTCTGTGTTGTTGTTTGTGTCGCACTGCTTTGCTTTATCTTGACCAGGTCGCAGTTGTAAATGAGAACTTGTTCTCAACTGGCCTACCTGGTTAAATAAAGGTGAAATTAAATAAAAAATTAAACAATAAAATGCATTTTTATTGTTACATAGCAGAGATCATCATGCCCCATGTATACAGACATGTAACAAGCAAGGGTCAAGCCCCCCTTGAGGTTCTTGAGATAACAACCAAGGAAGTGAGAGAAAGGAAGAAGTCCATTCGAGCAGCAGGAAGGGATGAAAAAGTAGACTGAATGACACTGTAGAGCTACATTGAAAAAAATGAAAACAAACATGTGCATTTGCGAAAGAGAGGCTATGATAGAGTAGCAGAGACAAACAAGGTCTTATCTGATGAAATGGTGTCTGAGCTTGCTAAACATTCAAGAATTTAGCTGATCAGTTTAATGGGCTCAGTAGCCTCAAATGCAGAGAACTTGCCTACGAATTTTCATATCGAAACAACATCCCTGTCCCAAACAACTGGTCAAGAAATGGAAGGGTAAGTCATATTGAACAGAGAGATTTATATCTGAATGCAGGCATACATTTAAGATGTAAAATATACCACACCCCCATTCCAAGAATTAAACTTTGAACTACCATCACCATCACCCACTTACCTCAAGGTGCATCAACTTACTCTGTCCCTATGCTCAATTTACCCATACCTGGGGTAAGTTGTGCCAGAAGACCACTTTTTTTGGGACAAGCTATGTTGTCAAAACTGTTGTGTTTACATGAATTCGGGTTATTTCCAGGGATACACAACATACTGAAATATACGTAGATGTCTTTGTTAGAAAAAATACTGTATTTCCCTTGATGTAGTGATGCTAAATGTAAAAAATGGTCATTTTACCCCACTCTCCCCTACAGTATGAATGAGCACAGGCCTCTTGTAAAACAGGGTGACTGGATTGTAATGAATTTGCTTTCCTCTAGTCAGAAGCCTAGTCAAAGAGGATTACTGTTGGTCAAAACGCTGTCGATAAGCATCCCATTGATAATTTCTTCAGCAAAACAAATAAAATAAAATCAGAGTATTTGAACAATAAGACATGACCGGTGTTTTAGGGTTAAATCAATTATTTCTTATAGCTAACAAATATGTGTCTTGTACTCTACTTCAACTGATTTGAGTTGTGGGAAATGCTGTCTTTACTCTGGACAGGTAGGCTCATGGTCACCACAGACTCTTAGAACAATGAAACACTATTTTCTGTCACGTTAGTCCTACATGGAGTGTTGTAGCCGAGGAACTCTACCACCTGTACAATTCCTCATACATTCTAGAGCAGTGGTATTCAACATTTTTCAGAGGGGACCCAATTTTCTTTTGCCAGAATTTTAACCCCACCGCATATCTAATGACACAACATTAAAATCGGTACATTTGGATTTTCACATCAACAAATAACCTTAAGTTCATTACATTTTCATCTCTCTAAGATACTTACATATCAATACTTACATATCAATGCATGGGCGGCAGGTAGTCTAGCGGTTATTGTTGGGCCAGTAATCGAAAGGTCGTCGGTTTGAATACCCGAGCCGACAAGGTGAAAAATCTGTCAATGTGACCTTGAGCAAGGCACTTAACCCTAATATGCTCCAGGGGCACAGTACTACTATGGCTGACCCTGTAAAAACAACCCATTTCACAGTAGCTATCCGGTGTGTGATAATAAAGCATTCTTTTATTGTATTTTTCCATTTTCTTTCTCTATAATGTTCTCAATAACGTATGTATATTGTCCCATAAAATAGTCTGTACTCTTCATTTTAAAAAAGGGGTTGCGACCCTGAACTTGAATAGCATTGCTCTAAAGGATTAATTATTTTTGATGGTCCAGATTATAATTGTCTGTAGTGGGGTGAGGTGAGGGGGGAGAGTGTGATTTTAAGCTGTCTCCATTAGTACAATTATACATTTTTCTGTGGCGCAGATGCCATTTTGCCACAACTTTGGAAGTATACTTGGGGTCATTATCCATTTGGAAGACCCATTTGCGACCAAGCTTTAACTTCCTGACTGATGTCTTGAGATGTTGCTTCAATATATCCACATACTTTTCCTTCTTCATGACGCCATCTATTTTGTGAAGTGCACCAGTCCCTCCTGCAGCAAAGCACCCTCACAACATGATGCTGCCACCCCCGTGCTTCACGGTTGGGATGGTGTTCTTCAGCTTGCAAGACTCCCCCTTTTTCCTCCAAACATAACGATGGTCATTATGTCCAAACAATTTCATCAGACCAGTCCCCATGTGCAGTTGCAAACCGTAGTCTGGCTTTTTTATGGGGGTTTTGGAGCAGTGGCTTCTTCCTTGCTGAGCGGCCTTTCAGGTTATGTCGATATAGGACTCGTTTTACTGTGGATATAGATACTTTTGTACCTGTTTCCTCCAGCATCTTCACAAGGTCCTTTGCTGTTGTTCTGGGATTGATTTGCACTTTTCCCACCAAAGTACGTTCATCTCTAGGAGACAGAACGCGTCCCCTTCCTGAGTGGTATGATGGCTGCTTGGTCCCATGATGTTTATACTTGCGTACTATTGTTTGTACAGATGAACGTGGTACCTTCAGGCATTTGGAAATTGCTCCCAAGGATGAACCAGACTTGTGGAGGTCTACAATTTATTTTCTGAGGTCTTGGCGGATTTCTTTTGATTTTCCCATGATGTCAAGCAAAGAGGCAGTGAGCTTTGAAGGTAAGACTTGAAATACATCCACAGTTACACCTCCAATTGACTCAAATGATGTCAATTAGCCTATCAGAAGCTTCTAAAGCCATGACATCATTTTCTGGAATTTTCCAAGCTGTTTAAAGGCACAGTCAACTCAGTGTAACTTCTGACCCGCTGGCATTGTGATACAGTGAATTATAAGTGAAATAATCTGTCTGTAAACAATTGTTGGAAAAGGTTCTTGTGTCATGCACAAAGTAGATGTCCTAACCGACTTGCCAAAACTATAGTTTGTTAACAAGAAATGTGTGGAGTGGTTGAAAAACGAGTTTTAATGACTCCAACCTAAGTGTATGTAAACTTCCGACTTCAACTGTATAGTGCACCTTTGTACCTTTATCTCTCTCATGATGAGTTTGTCACCATTCTGCAAGATTTCGTTGGATAAACCAATCCTGTGTGAAAAAAACATTACCAATACACTGTTACAGGTAGGTATCAAATAAAATCAAATCAAAAATAAAATCAAACTTTATTTGTCGCATGCGCCGAATACAACAAATCTAGACCTTACCGTGAAACGCTTACTTACAAGCCCTTAACCAACAGTGCAGTTCAAGAAGTGTTAAGAAAATATTTACCAAATATACTAAAGTAAAAAATTATAAAAGGTAACGCAATAACATAACAATAACGAGGCTATATACAGGGGGTACCGAGTCAGTGTTCGGGGGTACAGGTTAGAGGTCATTTGTACATGTAGGTAGGGGTGAAGTGACTATGGATAGATAATAAACAGTGAGTAGCAGCAGTGTACTCTCAAAAGGCACAGACATACTCACACGCTCTTGTTGACATTTGACAATAGGCTCCATTTCTGTTGGTCGTCTGTCATTAAGCTGCTTGTCACGGAACATAACTGTGCTTCTCTTTATATAATCTTTTCTCAGCCAGACCACACAAATTTCTCTTCAAACTTTCTCTGCTGTTACATACAGTGCATTCGGAAAGTATATAGATTTTTCCACATTTTGTTACGTTACAGGCTTACTCTAAAATGGATTAAATACATTTTCCCTCATCAATCTACACACAATATCTCATAATGACAAAGCCAAAACAGATTTTTAGAAATGTATGAAAATATATTACAAATTACAAACAGATATATATATACCTTTTTACATAAGTATTCAGACCCTTTGCTATGAGACTCGAAATTTAGCTCAGGTGCATCCTGTTTCCATTGATCATCCTTGAGATGTTTCTACATCTTGATTGGTGTCCACCTGTGGTAAATTCAATTGATTGGACATGATTTAGAAAGGCACACACCTGGCTATTTAAAGTCCCACAATTGTCAGCGCAAAAACCAACTCATTGAGGTCAAAGGAATTGTCCTTAAAGCTCTAAGACAGGATTGTGTCGAGGCAAAGATCAGGGAACATTCACCAAAAAAGTTCTGAAGCATTGAAGCAACCAATGAAAACAGTGGTCACCATCAGTCTTAAATGGATGAAGTTTGAAACCACCAAGACTCTTCCTTGAGCTGGCCGCCGGGCCAAACTGAGCAATCGGGGGAGACGGACCATGGTCAGGGAGGTGACTAAGAACCCGATGGTCACTCTGACAGAGCTCCAGAGTTCCCCTGTGGAGATGGGAGAACCTTCCAGAGGACATCCATCTCTGCAGCACTCCACCAATCAGGCCTTTATGGTAGAGTGGCCAGACGGAAGTCACTCCTCAGTAAAAGGGACATGACAGGATGTTTGGAGTTGAGGTCGACCGATTATGATTTTTCAACGCCGATACCAATACCGATTATTGGAGGGCCAAAAAAAGCCGATACCAATTAATCGGCCGATATATATATATAATATATATATATATATATATATATAAAACGCGTATCCCTAAGTCTAAATATTGCTGTTACATTGCACAACCTTCAATTTTATGTCATAATTATGTACAATTCTGGCAAATTAATTACGGTCTTTGTTAGGAAGAAATGGTCTTCACACAGTTCGCAACGAGCCAGGCGGCCCAAACTGCTGCATATACCCCGACTCTGTTTGCACAGAATGCAAGAGAAGTGACACAATTTCCCTAGTTAAAATAAATTTATGTTAGCAGACAATATTAACTAAATATGCAGGTTTAAAAATATATACTTGTGTATTGACTAAGAAAGGCATTGATGTTTATGGTTAGGTACACATTGGCGCATTCGCTTTTTTCGCGAATGCGCTTGTTAAATCACCCGTTTGGCGAAGTAGGCTGTGATTCAATGATAAATTAACAGGCACCGCATCGATTATATGCAACACAGGACAAGCTAGATAAACTAATAATATCATCAACCATGTGTAGTTAACTAGTGATTATGTTATGATTGATTGTTTTTTATAAGATACGTTTAATGCTAGCTAGCACCTTACCTTGGCTCCTTGCTGCACTCGCATAACAGGTAGTCAGCCTGCCATGCAGTCTCCTCGTGGAGTGCAATGTAATCGGCCATAATCGGTGCCCAAAAATGCAGATTACCGATTGTTATGGAAACTTGAAATCGGCCCTAATTAATCGGCCATTCCGATTAATCGGTCGACCTCTAGTTTGGAGTATTCCAAAAGGCACCTAAAAGACTCTCAGACCATGAGAAACAAGATTTTCTGGTCTGATGAAACCAAGATTGAACTATTTGGCCTGAATGCCAAGTGTCACGTCTGGAGGAAACCTGGCACCATCCCTACGGTGAAGCATAGGAGTGGCACGCATCATGCTGTGGGGATGTTTTTCAGCGGCAGGGACTGGGAGACTAGTCAGGGTCAAGGGAAAGATGAACGGATCAAAGTACAGAGAGATCCTTGATGAAAACCTGCTTCAGAACACTCAGGACCTCAGGACCTCACCTTCCAACAGGACAATGACCCTAAGCACACAGCCAAGAATTTGCAGGAGTGGCTTCGGGACAAGTCTCTTAATGTCCTTGAGTGGCCCAGCCAGATCCTTGACTTGAACCGGATCGAACGACTCTGGAGAGACCTGAATATATTTGTGGGGTATAATGGGGTATTGTGTTAGACTAGCTAGCTAGTTATTTTGTTCCAACAGACCTTGTTTTGTGAAATATTTGCCTGATGTAGATCGCCCAGATTTAGATTGCCCAGTGCAGTAACAAACTAGAAGGTCAGAGACCTGGCAGTGTCGTGCCAGGATAACAACATCTCCCTCAACGTGATCAAGACAAAGGAGATGATCGTGGACTACAGGAAAAGGAGGGCCGAGCACGCCCCCATTCTCATCGACTGGTCTGTAGTGGAGCAGGTTGAGTGTCCACATCACCAACCAACTATCATGGTCTAAACACACCAAGACAGTCGTGAAAAGGCTACGACTACACCTATTCCTCCTCAGGAGACTGAAAAGATTTGGCATGTGTCCTCATATCCTCAAAAAGTTCTACAGCTGCACCATCGAGAACATCCTGTTGGGTTGCATCCCCACCTGGTATGGCAACTGCTCGGCCTCCGACCGGAAGGCACTACAGAGGGTAGTGCGTACAGCCCAGTACATCACTGGGGCCAAGCTTCCTGCCATCCAGGACCTCTATACCAGGTGGTGTCACACTGTTTGATGAAGAGATTGATTGCCAATTAAATGTTCAGAGAAAATGCAGTTTCCCTCAAGCAATACAATGTGGCACTGATGCCCTGATAAACAAAATGTATATTTGTTTTCCCATGTACATCACATTGATAGTCCTAGTAGCTGTGTGATATCTGGCTGCATCATGGGAATGTTTTAAAGAGATTATGGTGTAAAAAAAAAATAGGGGCAGGACAGGAGTGTTGTTGCTCTCTGGGCTCTACAAGCCCCTCTCTGGGAGACCATCTGGTGGAGCTCTTCTATAGGCTGTCACATGGCCTGACAAGCCCTGCATGGCAATCTGCGGCCCAGCATTAATATGGGCTTAACTCTCTATATAAAGAATGTATGAGAGGGAAATTTGCCTGTTTTAAATCTCCTCCCGTTATCCAGGCAATCACTCTTCTCAAAGGGAGCAACCACAGCAGCCAGCGATCACTGGTGAATTGAGGCACACAACACTTACAGGTGAAATGTCACCTAACTGGAGTTGGAACTATGGGATGTTTTTACTGTCAGTGGCATCCATGAGGCTACATTTGATTATTACTCTGATGTTTGAAAGATGATGCTGGATTAAGGCCTGTCCGTTTCAGAACAAAAACAAGTCTGTGTCAAATAAGGAGCACTACAGCATCAAATCAATATTTCACAGTGTTGCATCCATTCTTTTGCAATATGACTTTACATGCATTTTGAATGCACTGAATTTGAAATATTGTTATGCTGTACTGCTCTATTACTCCCCTATATGACAGCACTGAGCTTATTCTGTCAGGCACCATCATGTAAGTCCAAGCAAGACATGAAAATAACAATCTACTGGTATAGACTTGTCTGTTTCATCTGCTCATACACATATGCTCTGTTCAGATATGGCTACAACAGGCCTGTGATTAAAAGGTCAGTGAAGATCACTTTGGACAGCACCTGCAACAAGGTGACACACACTGACTTGTGTTAATGGACATCAGAAAATCTCATAAGGATCAGTGAGGATCAAAAACACAATATACTGAGTTTCTATTCCTGTCCATGGCAACAGGGTCAAAACATGCCCTGACCTCTTGCACCCTAGCCCACCGACAGATTCCCTGCACTCCCTTTACATAGTGCATTAATATCGCTATATCAGAACTCCATCAAAACAATGCCTTATGATAGTAAAACTGATAAATACAATGGCTGGCATCCTAAATGTTCTTAACAGGTTGCTTCGAAATACTGCTTTGATCAAATAATGTTGATTTGGATTGGTTGTTTGATTGATTGATTGATTGGATGGTTGGTCGGATGTTTAAACTTTATACCATTGGTAAAACACCTAGAGACCATTTGAATATACTGCGGACTGATTATCTAATCTCCAGGATAATTACAGTAGAGTAACAGGCAAGTGTCACTCTGTGTAATGGGCTGTAACGTCTGAACGATTACTCATACATGAAAGACCATAGCTGTCGGACACATCTGTCTGTCGCAGCATGGCTACTGTTTCTCACTCAAGCTCGTGAAGCACTCCTTGTGGAAATATAGGACTACAAGCTTTATATTGCTTATCATAACATATTGCATAGGCCTGTAGCACACTCAGACATACAGTAGCATCAGCCCAGCACATACAGTAGCATCAGCCCAGCACTAATTCAGGTTGGTGTTACACAAAAAACCCGGACCACTTTCTCACCTGTCTACAGGTCATTCCCTGTGGCTCAGTTGGTAGAGCATGGTGTTTGCAACGCCAGCATAGTGTGTGCAATGCCAGGGTTGTGGGTTCGATTCCTATGGGGGGCCAGTAATAAAAATAAAAAAATGCATGAAATGTATGTATTCACTACTGTAAGTCGCTCTGGATAAGATCGTGTGCTAAATGACTAAAATGTAAACACCTGCACAACACCAGTGGAGCTCTGGCCAAAAGACTGGGAAACAGAAATGTATGAGAGAAGAAGAAATTGGAAAAGAGGAGGGTAGACAGGAAGTCAGAGACCTGTGTGTTCTTTCAGACATGGAACAAGGTCTATTACAGCAGCATAATGAATGACCATGTCATTCAGTGTGTTGAAAACAACCTTTTTTTATCATGCACAACAGTATCAATTTGTCAATGGTGACTTAAGAGCACCTACTTCTCGTATCATTGAGGGTCCTCGAACATCAATGTATTGATTGCACACTACCATCTCCTCTTGTTGTGGTTAAATCACTGATCAAAAGGGTCTTCGCATCTCAGTAAGTGCTCCTCAGAAAAGATAGCATGTACTCATTTTACTCATGTGAATCATATAAACATGACAGTACTATGAATATGTGGCTGTTTATGTTATTTCTTCTGTGAGTAGCTAAGTGCAAAGGTTGGGACTGCGGGAGAACTTTAGTCTTTGTAGAGGAGGATATATAACGCAGCTTTTATTGCAGCTTTTCAGCCGAAAGTGACCCAGACAACGCAACACAAGGTGAGAGAGGGAGGGAAGGAGGAAGGGAGGGAGAGAGGGATGGAGGAGGAATATAAATGAGACTCCAGTGAAGGAAAAGTACTGGAGGGATGCGCTGACGCAGATGCAGAATGTGCCGGTGCACGTGAGAGGAAGTGTGTGAGGAGGAACACAAAACCAAAATAAAAAACATAGGGCACTGTAGATTGAAAAAAAATGGTGAGGGTCCAGACAACTGAAGGTGAATGGTTGTGTCAGGAAAGGGGTGGAAACGTGCGGGGCTGAGTCCCATGAGGAATGCTCTGACGTCAGCTAAGGAGAGGCTTTAAATAAAGAGATTTCAGGAGAAATAGAGAACTGAAGACAAGAGGAGAGAGGTACTTTGCAATCTATAATAAGACAAGAGCCATAGAGGAGAGAGATTCTACTGGAGGTAATGATAATGGGGTGATGAGAATGAAAATAGAGGGCGAGAGAAAGGGAAGACGAGGGCAAGATCTGAAGAAAAAGACAGGACAGAATGTCTTAAAAACATTACAAAGATAGACAATGACTGATGATACATTGAAAAAAGATAGGATGAAGGAATGGATTTGCGGGAATCACTGGAAATGAGAAGGTAGACCACTAAGGCTGGTACCCAAGCAGCTCTAAACCATATGGGACTGGTGGGTCACATGCTAAATAGAGAGGGCAGCAGCACAGCTGTGCCAACAGTCCCACAGGTCCCCAAGGCAGCTGACACAGGAATCATTGCAACCCAAATACAACCCAATGTTCACTGACATTATCTTACTGGCCGGATGCAGCAAATTACATTGAGATGACACAAATATTAGGTGGGCTAATTGTTGGGGCTCAGGTGCAGACCATTCAGATGGTTTAATTCAGTTCTTTATTTTTATTCTCGCAAGTGGGGAAATGTGAAGCTCTGTTACACAAACTTAAATGTGATCAATCATTAATTATCATGCCTGAATGAAACCTAATTTTGGGGTGTTACATGAACTTCACAGCTTGAACTTTGGTGACCGGTTGGGACCATGGGGAGGTAACTGTAGACCAGATTCTCAATGAAGGATGAGTGTCCTACAAAACAGTGACACTTCTACCGCAGTGTACCATGGGATGCTATAACTTGGCTCTGTCATCTGAACAATGTTTGGCTGCCCTTTTTTGGGTTGCTTTTGGGAACCGGTCTTCCCTAAGGCAAGGGGTGTCAGCTGCATGTGAGAAATAAGAAAGGAGCATTCGTAGGAGAAGGTATATCCACTTTGATTGGCGAGTCACAAGAGAGCACTGGTGGCAAGCACACCTTCCATCCACCATCCACGCTCATACAACCTGCCTAGGGGAAGGGGAGGAGAAAGAAGAGGCAGGCATGGTTGGAAAAAGGGAGGAGATGAAGGGGAGGAAGCATGGACGGGAGGGGGCATCCATATGTTATCACTTTGCAAACTGCTTTACCCATGCAGAGCAACTTTACACAGCTAAAGGCTCTCAACATAAATGTACACAGTTGATTACATTCTGAGAACAATGTAGACTAAGAGATGCCCACCAGAAAATGCCTGGTCTCTCATCCATCACTTAGTGCTGAGTCGTTCAGGGGATAAATAACAAGTTATTATTCTATTCTATCATATTCTATTTTCATTTTGTGGTCTCATGGGAAACCTGTAATTTGAAAGGGAGATTATGCTATTTGACATTTAGTAACAACCAAAGAGAAGAGGAAAACCAACATTATTTGCCACAGGTTCAGGCTCAGGAGCAAAGGTATTGGTTTTGTAATGCATCTTCCACCAGCAGCAGCATACCACCCAGCATCGCACTGATGGCTTACTGCTGGATGTGGTGTTGGAGGGCCAGTAGGGGGCACTCTTCCCTCTGGTCTAAGATCCCAGGGCAGTAAAAGGGACATTGCCCTGCGCAGGGTGGTTAAACAGGTGTCCTGACTCTCTGTGATCATTAAAAATCCCATGGCACTTATTGTGACCTGGCCCCATTCCATCATGGCCACCTAATCATCCCCCTCATTGCTAATTGGCATATATCATACCTTTTCATCTGTTAGCTGGTGATGATTACAAAATTGGTTGTGATTTTCCTGTGTTGTTATGATATTTCCAAACTACGAGGACAAAATAACACTGAAATTGTGAAAATGATGACAATGCCCTTTTTGTGTAATAGCTGTTTGGAAAATAAATCCTGAAATTTCAGCCTGTTCATGTTTTTGGCCCAGATCATGACATCACAATCTAATCTAAATATATGAACAGTTGTATCAACACACCCATTTGTTCAGACAGCATTTCAATGGCAAAAAGAGGTCCAGGGAAATAAACGATTAAAAAGTATATTTGGAGTAATTTTCATGAAATAAACAAACGCAGTGATTTATTAGACATACGGTGATGATTTATTAAAACAACTGCATGGGTGCTTTAAGAAGAGTGAGTTGCAGAAGAGAGACAGCTAAACCCAAATACCTATACTTGGATCCTAAATAGTAGGCCGTTTGAGTATGCAAAAACAAGTCGTTTTATAGTATGTGAAATATTGAAAATCTAGTATAGTTTAAATGCCCAGATGTCATACTCATTTCCGCATTTACTCTAATAGAATTCGCTGAACGCTATTGAAGAAGATAATCGTATTTTCACACCCACGTGTGTTCAACAACAGATGATCATCAGAAAAGAGGACACACTCGACAAAAATGTAAGAACGGCAGGGAACAAGCACGATTCCGCATTCAATGACAGCTCAGTATGGATGAGTAGTATGTTGATATCCGTTGCTTAATGCATACGTTTGTACTAAACAGTACGTTCTAAATAGTATGAAATACGATTAGTACACAGTAGTTTAAGTAAGTAGTAGGGAAGCCATATTTCGGCCACAGCCGCTGTCTGTGGTATGATCTTGAGGTTGTTGTGGTAAATTATGCCAAAAGCCATCTCTGGGAAAGTGTGTCATGGCAGGCCAGATATTGAAATAAAATGTACACTGGATACCTACTACCAGATTGTTACTGAAGTCCAAAGCCCATGCCACCAGACTGCATGTGCCTCTAGGCAGTGGCACAACTTTGTTTTTAGAAGTGGGTGGGATATAATTATTATTTTTATTTTTATTTATCTAGTCAGATAAACACTCCAAACAGCCTACCTGACCGCTCAGAGGCATCTGCATGGTCCTAAAGCACACCAGTCCTCATTACAATGATAAAACTGGGGGGTACAAAACATGCAATTTCAGAATGCCCGTGAAAGTTGTGCCGCTGCCTCTAGGTATCCTATAGGGTATATTGTAGGCTACTTTCTACAAAGGTTGTGTTTCCTGCATAAAATGAGTGGATCTATAGGTCACTTGTACAAACATGAAATCAATTTCATTTAGATTAGAAAGTAAGATATTGTTAGAATACCCAGTAGTAGATGAAACAACTGTGCTAAAGAGGCATTGCTGACGAAAATAATAAAGATTATTTTATATGCAGTCATGTGGAAAGGGAAGGACAAAATAATCTATTGGGTCAGAATGAAAAATGGCCCTATGACACTACCTACCTCCTCTACCCCGTGGTTTTAAAGAATAGTCTGCTGGAAGGCGCATGATTTATGGTCACTTGTGCATCAGTTGGCTGGAGCCACAGAGAAGTGTCGCCTGTGTCTCGATGTCTCAATAAACATTGACCACCACTCTTCCAATAAATGGACCATGTGATGTCTGGGATTTTTTCCATAGCATCAAAAAGGATTAACAAATAACATAACATAGTCCTATGTGATTAAGGGGTTGCCTATTATTGTTGGTTCGTAGAATAGACTAATGTCAAAATGTATTATAGCCTAGAATATATACATTTTAAACTGGTCATAATTATTTAGCCTACAATTAATACATGTATCTCGTTATCAATTATCTGTCTTTTATTGCATATGTCTCCATAGGTGTTGACAATGCTATTTGTTATGAATTGAATTGCCATGAATTTTATCAATCGGAAAAGCATGGTAGTAAGTGACGCAAACATATGCGTCAGACCAATACCAACATATATCTTGACCGTTCTATTTCCAAAGATTTTAGGGGGACTCGGTGAAATACATTCAACCTTACTCCAGGTAAAGAAATACAAAATACACCTTGGACCACAGCGCGTTCATTTCATTTTCTTCCCCAAATTAAGCACAGGCTTCCTATGTTAAACGCCAGGGTTATTAGATTACTAATATTAGCATGGTGATAACTTGGCAATGTGATCATGTACACTCTTGCGTCACTATGCACTCGCCTGCTCGCCACCCTGCTTGCATGTCAATTGTCAGCCAAAACTGCACGTGATTCATTCTCTCTCATCCTCTCGCGCTCATACGCTGGGTACCACCAGAATAGGTCGAAATTGGCACCGAGCAGATGTGTTTGCCCCATTCTGGTGTGTTCGAATTGTTTTTACATTGTAAACACTGGATATAGGTTATTTCTTCGAAATATTTAAGGTGAGTAATGCGTTACTGACTTGACATGTTTATACAATCGCCAGGTCACTGGCGAAATCTATCTGTCCAGATTTACCAATCATTAGTCACTAGGCTCGTACGTGTCTCACCTTGTCAATTTGTTTTAATTATTGTTGAAATTTGTTTTTAATTTGTTTTAATTCTAGCTGTATATCAGATCTGTTCTATAGGGACTGCTTTGCGATATAAACTATGGGAGAAACAAAGAAGGGGCAATTGTTGGAGCGATTTTCTCCCTATATTGTAATGAAAGCAAGGAGTGATTTTTAGTGACACTTGAGAAAACTATTTCTTAGGAACTTACAGGAGTGAACTTGTGTGATCTCATCATGTTTATAATGTGGGGTGAGAGTTGTCCCTGGATGATGACATTAAATAGTCATGCTGTCATGAATCACTGGGTTGTGTGACCTTGAGTGCTATATTTACAATCGTCTGGCCAATAATTGTAAGATAATTGCTTACTCAATGGAATAATAGTATATTTGCGTAATTTCTCCATAGTGTTTGAGTATAAAATGCCAAGCAGACAGAATGACTGATGGGCTGATGTTCAGTCCCGGTCTATTGTCGTAGATGTGAGGGATGACAGGTGTTAGAGCGCTGATCAGATTGATCACCTTTTAGAGCGCTTTCCTATCTGTACTTGGCTGTCGCTTGAGCTTTGTTTTACGACCACAACCTTCAAGTCTCCACGGCAGTATTTCAGATTGTGGAGTTAGTTGTAGGTGTTGTGATTGAACTTGTTGTATTTAATTCTGTTAAAATGACATTTTTGGAGAATTAAAACATCCATGCCTTGTGAGAAAATGTAGTGGTATTTTTATTGTTTATAATTCAAATGAAGTGGCCTTCGTAGGCTATATTGATCCCCATCTGCCAACAAGCATTCTAAAAGACACACACCACACACACACACACACACACACACACACACACACACACACACACACACACACACACACACACACACACATAGATATCTCCTACAATACATAAACTTGTATTGTAGTATACTTAGTTCAACATCAGCGACCTCTTCAAGAGGTATGATCTCTTGGTGTTTTGCCTAAGGTGGTGGAATGACAGTCACAAGGTCAAAAGGTTTGAGACCTGGTTGAGGTACCCCTAAAATTTGTTACAATGGTGTCAGAAGTGGGATGTTGTGCCCCTGAGGCATTACGTTAACCAGAAGAGCAACTTGGCTGATAAACATACATTTTTGTCACTCGGATCCAATCGGGTCTGGTCTAGATAACGGGTGCCAGGTTGGGGCTAGGTCTGGTTGTCGTCGGATCCATTTGGGTTCGAGGCTAATTGTTTTCGGGTTCGGATCAAACTTTTTTTCCTACCTTCCTTTCTCTCTCTCTCTCTCTCTCTCTCTCTCTCTCTCTCTCTCTCTCTCTCTCTCTCTCTCTCTCTCTCTGTGTTTGAGAAAAAGAGTAAGAAAGTTACAGACTCACAAATATCATACTTCCAAGACATGTTGACCTCAATAACAGGGGAAGTTATCATTTTTTGGGGGAGGGAATGATATTTGTGCGTCTAATTTTCTCACTCATCATTATTCACAATTCATTTAGGATTATCTGTTATCATAGTAGCATTCATATTAATGTAGAAGTATTTAGAAACTTATTAGTATATATTTTTTTATAATTTCTTTGCATTTTACCCAATTTTTTCTCCCCAATTTCGATCTTGTCTCATCTCTGCAACTCCCCAACTGCTCGGGAGGCGAAGGTCGCGTTATGCGTCCTCCGAAACATGACCTGCCAAACCACGCTTCTTATTAAAACGTCTTTGGGCTAGGAGTACCGCTAGCAGGACAACTTCTGGTGAAACTGGAGGGCGCGCAATTCAAATAAATAATCATAACAATTATGGATATTAAACATTTATGTACATACAAGTGTCTTATATCGGTTGAAAGCTTAAATTCTTGTTAATTTAACTGCATTGTCCGATTTACAGTAGGCTTTACAGCGAAAGCATGCCATGCGATTGTTTGAGGACGGCGCCCCACATCAAAATATTTTTACACCGGCACAGGTTTCATAAATTCACAAATAGCCATTAAATATTCACTTACTTTTTGAAAATCGTCCTCTGATTTGTCATCTAAAGGGTCCCAGCTATAATATGTAGTCTTGTTTTGTTAGATAAAATCCTTCTTTATATCTCAAAAAGTCAGTTTAGTTGGTGCCATTGATTTGAGTAATCCACTCGTTCAACATGCAGAGAAAGGAATCAAAAGATCTACCGCTAAACTTTGTTAAAACAAGTCAAAATACGTTTCTATTGACTCCTCAGACACCCTAAAATGTAATCAAACGATAATATTTCATACAGAAAGAAGTATGTTCAATAGGAAAACAATATTAGCAGGTGCGTCTCATCTTCATTGCGTGCGCATACACAAATTTGTATGTAGTAAAACCTGTAGTAAAACTCATTATTCTTACTCGTTTTGGAAGAAACAAGCCTGAAACCTTGAACATTGAGTGCTGACACCCAGTGGAAGCCATAGAAATTGCATACTGGGAGCTAGATTTAATTATTTCCCTATACTTTCCATTGGAAGGGCATGGGCTCTCAAAAAAAAAAAATCTGGTTGGTTTTTCTTTGGATTATCTCCTAACATATCTATTGTGTCATACTCTCCTACATGATTTTAACATTTATACAAACTGCAAAGTGTCTTCTTTCCAATGGTACCAATTATATGCATATCCCGGCTTCAGGGCCTGAGCAACAGGCAGTTTACTTTGGGCACGTCAGTCAGGCGGAAATTGAGAAAAAGGACCCTAGCCTGAAAAAGTTTTAACTCCCACCCGCTTAACCCGGAAGCCAGCCGCACCAATGTTTCAGAGGAAACACCGTTCAACTGACGATTGAGATCAGCCTGCATGCACCGGCCCGCCATAAGGAGTCGCTAGAGCGCAATGAGCCAAGTAAAGCCCCACTGACCAAACCCTCCCCTAACCTGGACAACGCCGGCCAATTGTTACCGCCCTATGCGACTCCCGATCACGGCCAGTTGTGATACAGCCCGGGATCAAACCTGGGTCTGTAGTGACGTCTCTAGCACTGCGATGCAGTGCCTTAGACTGCTGCGCCACTCGGGAGAACCCTAAAAACATATTATATTCTTATTTACAATAAAAGTGTCTACAAAATGACACAATACATTATTTACCTTGAAATTCTATTGGCCACAAAGTAATCTGAAACACAACCAAAACAAACAGCAAATGCATTCAACAAATGTGTAGACACAAGCTTGATGTAGACATTGTGGGCTGCGAATATAGGACCAAATACTTAGCCTTTTAATATACTGAACAAAAATATAAACACAACATACAACAATGTCAACGATTTTACTGAGTTACAGTTCATATAAGGAAATCAGTCCATTTAAATAAATTCATTAGGGTATATCTATGGATTTCACATGACTGGGCAGGGGCGCAGCCATGGGTGGGCCTGGGAGGGCATATGCCCACCCACTTGGGAGCCCGGCTCACCCACTGGGGAGCCAGGCTGAGGCAATCAGAATATGTTCTTGTTACAAAATGTATTACAGAAAGAAATACTCCTCAGTTTATCAGCTATCCGGGTGGCTGGTCTCAGACGATCCTGCAGGGGAAGAAGCCAGATGTGAAGGTCCTGGGCTGGCGTGGTTACATGTGGTCTGCGGTTGTGAGTCAACTTCAGCACAAGAACTGTTCTTCTGGAGCTTCATGAAAGGGTTTCCATCAGTGCTGTAAAGTACTTAAGTACAAATATTGTAAGTACTGTACTTTACTTTACTATTTATATTTTTACAAACTTTTACTTTTACTTAACTACATTCCTAAAGAAAAGGATGTACTTTTTACTCTGACACCCAAAAATACTCGTTACATTTTGAATGCTTAGCAGGACAGGAAAATAGTAGAATTCATGCACTAATTAAGAGAACATCCCTGGTCATCTCTACTGCCTCTTATCTGGTGGGCTCACGAAACACAAATGCTTCATTTGTAAATTGAGTGTGGGAGTGTGAACTGGCTATCCGTAAATTTAAAAAAAAAATCTAGAAAAATGTGCCATCTGATTTGTTTAATATAAAGAATTTGAAATTATACATATACATTTGACATTTTAATCATTTGGCAGATGCAATTAAACTTGCTCAAGGGCACATCGACAGATTTTTCCCTTAGTCGGCTCTGGGATATTTTAACAATTGCATTTACACGTTTACTCAAGTACAGTTGAAGTCGGAAGTTTACATACACCTAAGCCAAATACATTTAAACTCAGTTTTTCACAATTCTTGACATTTAATCCTAGTAAGAATACCCTGTCTTAGGTCAGTTAGGATCACCACTTTATTTTAAGAATGGGAAATGTCAGAATAATAGTAGAGAGAATGATTTATTTCAGCTTTTATTTATTTCATCACATTCCCAGTGGGTCAGAAGTTTACATACACTCAATTAGTATTTGGTAGCATTGCCTTTAAATTGTTTAACTTGGGTCAAACATTTCGGGTAGCCTTCCAGAAGCTTCCCACAATAGGTTGGGTGAATTTTGGTCCATTCCTCCTGACAGAGCTGGTGTAACTGAGTCAGGTTTGTAGGCCTCCTTACTCGCATACGCCTTTTCAGTTCTGCCCACACATTTTCTATGGGATTGAGGTCAGGGCTTTGTGATGGCCACTCCAATACCTTGACTTTGTTGTCCTTAAGCCATTTTGCCACAACTTTGGAAGTATGCTTGGGGTCATTATCCATTTGGAACACCCATTTGCGTCCAAGCTTTAACTTCCTGACTGATGTCTTGAGATATTGCTTCAATATATCCACATAATTTTCCTGCCTCATGATGCCATCTATTTTGTGAAGTGCACCAGTCCCTCCTGCAGTAAAGCACCCCCACAACATGATGCTGCCACCCCTGTTCTTCACGGTTGGGATCATGGTTAGAATGGTGTTCTTCGGGCTTGCAAGCCTCCCCTTTTTTCCTCCAAACATAACAATGGTCATTATGGCCAAACAGTTCTATTTTTGTTTCATCAGACCACTTTTCTCCAAAAAGTATGATCTTGTCCCCATGTGCAGTTGCAAACCGTAGTCTGTCTTTTTTATGGCGGTTTGGAGCATTGGTTTCTTCCTTGCTGAGCGGCCTTTCAGGTTACGTCGATATAGGACTCATTTTACTGTGGATATAGATACTTTTGTACATGTTTCCTCCAGCATCTTCACAAGGTCCTTTGCTGTCGTTCTGGGATTGATTGGCCCTTTTCGTACCAAAGTACATTCATCTTTAGGAGACAGAACGCGTCTCCTTCCTGAGCGGTATGACGGCTCCGTGGTCCCATGGTGTTTATACTTGCGTACTATTGTTTGTACAGATGAACGTAGTACCTTCAGGCATTTGGAAATTGCTCCCAATGATGAACCAGACTTGTGGAGGTCTACAATTTATTTTCTGAGGTCTTGGCTGATTTCTTTTGATTTTCCCATGATGTCAAGCAAAGAGGCAGTGAGCTTTGAAGGTAAGACTTGAAATACATCCACAGTTACACCTCCAATTGACTCAAATTATGTCAATTAGCCTATCAGAAGCTTCTAAAGCCATGACATCATTTTCTGGAATTTTCCAAGCTGTTTAAAGGCACAGTCAACTCAGTGTATGTAAACTTCTGACCCACTGGAATTGTGATACAGTGAAATAATCTGTCTGTAAACAATTGTTGGAAAAAGTTATTGTGTCATGCACAAAGTAGATGTCCTAACCGACTTGCCAAAACTATAGTTTGTTAAAACCTCTCTAGGGTATGTGGGACGAAATCGTCCCACCTACTCAACAGCCAGTGGAATCCCGTGGCGCGATATTCAAATACCTTAGAAATGCTATTACTTCAATTTCTCAAACATATGACTATTTTACACCATTTTAAAGACAAGACTCTCGTTAATCTAACCACACTGTCCGATTTCAAAAAGGCTTTACAACGAAAGCAAAACATTAGATTATGTCAGCAGAGTACCCAGCCAGAAATAATCTGACACCCATTTTTCAAGCTAGCATATAATGTCACATAAACCCAAACCACAGCTAAATGCAGCACTAACCTTTGATGATCTTCATCAGATGACACTCCTAGGACATTATGTTATACAATACATGCATGTTTTGTTCAATCAAGTTCATATTTATATCAAAAACCAGCTTTTTACATTAGCATGTGACGTTCAGAACTAGCATACCCACCGCAAACTTCCGGTGAATTTACTAAATTACTCACGATAAACATTCACAAAAAACATAACAATTATTTTAAGAATTATAGATACAGAACTCCTTTATGCAATCGCTATGTCCGATTTTAAAATAGCTTTTCGGCAAAAGCACATTTTGCAATATTGTGAGTAGATAGCTCGCCATCACGGGCTAGCTATTTTGACACCCACCAAGTTTGGCACTCACCAAACTCAGATTTACTATAAGAAAAATTGGATTACCTTTGCTGTTCTTCGTCAGAATGCACTCCCAGGACTTCTACTTCAATAACAAATGTTGGTTTGGTTCAAAATAATCCATAGTTATGTTCAAATATCCTCTGTTTTGTTCGTGCGTTCAAGACACTATCCGAAGGGTGACGAAGGGTGACGCGCCCGACGCATTTCGTGACAAAAAAATTCTAAATATTCCATTACCGTACTTCGAAGCATGTCAACCGCTGTTTAAAATCAATTTTTATGCGATTTTTCTCGTAAAAAAGCGATAATATTCCGACCGGGAAACCCGGTTTTCGTTCAAAGACGAAAAAATAAAAACATGGAGTCGTCTCGTGCACGCGCCCCCAGTCTCATTGTTCTCTGATCGACCACTATCCAAATGCGCTACTGTTTTTCAGCAATGGGCTGCAAAGTCATCATTCAACGTTCTGCCGCCTTCTGAGAGCCTATGGGAGCTGTAGGAAGTGTCACGTTACAGCAGAGATCCTCAGTTTTCAATAAAGAGAGTGTAGAAGGCCAAGAAATGGTCAGAGAGGGCACTTCCTGTAAGGAATCTTCTCAGGTTTTTGCCTGCCATATGAGTTCTGTTATACTCACAAACACCATTCAAACAGTTTTAGAAAATTTAGGGTGTTTTCTATCCAAATCAAACAATTATATGCATATTCTAGTTTCTGGGCAGTAGTAATAACCAGATTAAATCGGGTACGTTTTTTATCCGGCCGTGCAAATACTGCCCCTAGAGAGGTTAACCCTAGAGAGGTTAACAAGAAATTTGTGGAGTGGTTGAAAAATGAGTTTTAATGACCCCAAACTAAGTGTATGTAAACTTCCGACTTCAACGGTAGTATTTTACTGGGTAACTAACTTTTACTTGTGTCATTTCTATTAAGGTACCTTTACTGTTACTCAAGTATGACAATTGGGTACTTTTTCCACTACTGGTTTCCTTGGCCGAGCCTAAGATCACCATGCACAATGCGAAGCGTCGGCTGGCATTGCAGTGGAAACGCGTTCTCTGGAGCAGTGGAAACGCATTCTCTGGAGTGATGAGTCACGCTTCACCATCTTGCAGTCCAAAGAACGAATCTGGGTTTTGCGAGTGCCAGGAGAAAGATACCTGCCCCAATGCATAGAGCCAACTGTAAAGTTTGGTGGAGGATGAAAAATGGTCTGAGGCTGTTTTTCAAGGTTCGGGCTAGGCCCCTTAGTGTCAGTGAAGGGAAATATTAACGCTACAGCATATAAGGAAATTCTAGACAATTCTCTGCTTCCAACTTTGTGGCAACAGTTTGGGGAAGGCCCTTTCCTGTATCAGCATGGCAATACCCCCGCGCACAAAGCAAGGTGCATACAGAAATGATTTGTTGACGGTGTGGAAGAACTTGACTGGCCTGCACAGAGCCCTGACCTCAACCCCATCTAACACCTTTGGGATGAATTGGAACGCCAACTGCGAGTCAGGCCTAATCGCCCAACATCAGTGCCCAACCTCATTAATGTTCTTGTGGCTGAATGTAAGCAAGTTCCCGCAGCAATGTTCCAACATCTAGTGGAAATCCCACGCTCTGTGTAGTTGGTTGTTGGTCATTGATAGACAGCAATTTTAAATTCTTGCCGTAGATTAAAAAAATCTAAGTCAAAACTGTAACTAGGCCGCTCGGGAACATTCAATGTTGTCTTGGTAAGCAACTCTAGTGTAGATTTGGCCTTGAGTTTTATTGTTATTTCCTTGCTGAAAGGTGAATTTTGTCATGGTTCCACCTGTCATCAGAGACCGTCCTAGAGACATTAACGACACTCAGGTGTGTCCAATTTACTCATTACGATTTCCCTGCTAAAAGAGGGGTGTTTTCTGTTGTCCTTTGCAGAAGCTTGAATTGCTTACCGTGTGCGGTCGTTTCCTGAGTGAGGTTGAGACTTAGTGTTTGTTTTTTCAAGTGTACTGTGATCCCGTGACTACCATTTCTCAGAAAAGTATTATGTTTATCCTTAACCACTGATGCCTTGTCTGGTCTCTTCTCTGCACCTGGGTCCAACTTTACCACGTCACAAATTTGTCTCCCTTTGTCTGCTGGAAATCAGACTGAAGCAGGCTTTCCTTTAGGATTTTGCCTGTTTAGCTCCATTCTGTTTCTTTTTATCCTGAAGAACTCCCTAGTCCTTGCCCATGACAAGCATACCCCTAACATGATGCAGCCACCACCATGCTTGCAAATATGGAGAGTGGTACCCATTGATGTGTTGGATTTTCCCCAAACATAACAATTTCTATTCAGGACAATAGTATTACCAGTAGTATTACTTTAGTGCATTGTTGCCAACACAATGCATATTTTGGAATATTTTTTATTCTATATACAGTACCAGTCAAAAGTTTGGACACATCTACTCATTCAAGGGTTTTTCTTTGTTTTTACTATTTTCTACATTGTAGAATAATTGTGAAGACATCAAAACTATGAAATAACACATATGGAATCATGTAGTAACTAAATAATATGTGTGAAATTAGATTTAGAATGGACCATTACAATGCACCTGTATCGAAACAGGTGCAGCAGGAAAAATACATGTCATCTATTGTCATAAGCGTCGTAAGGGACAGACCAAGGCACAGCGGGTATAGTGCTCATCTTCCTTCTTTATTTAGAGAGAACACTCAAACAAAATAAACAAACAACGAAACAGTTCCGTAAGGCACACAGGCTATACAGAAAACAACCACACACAAACCCAAAGGAAAAAAGGGCTGCCTAAGTATGGCTTCCAATCAGAGACAACGAAAGACACCTGCCTCTGATTGGAAACCATACTCGGCCACACATAGAAAACAAACCTAGAAAATGAAAACTAGAACAAATCCCCTCTAAATAAACCAACCCCAAAACAACACCCCCTGCCACGCCCTGACCATACTACAATGACAAATGACCCCTTTACTGGTCAGGACGTGACATCTATGCACTTAACCAGCGAATGGAGGATGCTTTTCCCAGTGTTTTTTTTCTCTTCATGCCAGCCAGGTAGGCTATACTCCTTTTGTAAATATAAGCAATGTGCTTAATATTAGGAAAGTTGAACAAGAAAATATAGTAGGCCTAGCCTATAGAAAGCTGATCCTCTTTTCAGTAGAGGTCATCACTCTGCAATTGCATAGCCTGTTGAAATGTTGCGCAACATGACTTCATGGGCTTTCAAAGTGTTTGATTAGATTTTCAAATACATTTGCATTGATGTCAGATTGATTAGAGGGACAATAGAGTGCTCAGTTCCAGGCAGTTAGCAAGTTTGGTAGGCTACTAATGACCATCAGCAGCATCAGAGCTTGGGGAAACCTAATTACCGTGACTAAATGGTCACGTGGAATTTGACTGCCTTCATGACTCGTGACCGCCGGTGTGGCGGTAATACGATCACCGCAACAGCCCTAGTCACAACAAAATGTGAAAGAAATCAAGGAGTGTGAATATTTTCAGAAGGCACTGTATGCACTTGGTGACCCATTGATCATGTTTCTCAGGATTGTATTATCTGCATGTTCCTGTTGTGTTTACATCAATCACACACAGGCTATTGCAGGGGTCTCAAACCCTGTTCCTGGAGAGCTACCCTCCCATAGGTTTTTAATCCAGCCCACTTGTAACTAACCTGGTTCAGTTTATCAGCCAGCTATTTATTAGAATCAGGTGTGCTAGATTAGGTTTGGAGTGAGCCTACAGTAGTAGCCTAGATTTCAGAACAAAACTTTGCTCAATGGGTGTACCTCAGCGCTATTTAAATAAACCTTAAAGGCTTTTGTTTGTCTGTGTAGAAAATGATCACACAGCATCAACTCTACAGAGAAGTAAATGCCAAAAAGACACATCTTACAGCTGTGCATGTTTTTGCAGTGCATGTTTGTTTTTTGCTAAAGTGGTTTAGTCAGTGCAATTTTTTTAATTTGTTTTTATTCAAAGCAGCTGGCCCCAAATTAATTTTTCTTTTGTTAACTAGATATTCACTGAAACAATATAGGTAAAGTGCTGCAGACTGTTCCACCTAAACTCTTAGCCCTCACTGCAGCCATTATAACACACACAATGGCTTTCAAATTATGTAAAAGTTACCTAGTACTTGTATTTTTATAAATCTTGTCTGAACACCAGCTGGCAGTTGTTGGCTTGCTTTCATGGCACAGTTGCTCTGTAGGCGGAGTGATGCAGCTGTTGATATTGTTTCATGCATGGGATTGAATGTCTGAACCAATGCAGATCTTGTCCAGAGTTAATGCCCATCGGATTATATAGAGGTTCCCATGCAAATTGTTAATGAGCGTGGATTATTTATTTCATCATGAGCTGTACAGGACATGTATGCAACGCAAGGCAGAAAGGGTAATGTTTTCGTTAGTATCGTTCACGTGACCCAATGTTGACATGTATAATATGAAATGGTTGTTGTGTGCTGGAAGAGACTATACACTGTATGTGTATACACTTATGTACTCTTTTATGTACTCTTTTTCACTTATGTGAATCATGTGGAATATTCTTGTTTAACTTTATACATAGGATTTGGGGTAAATTAAAATATACTGTTTTTTTATATACAGTTTAATTAAGTAAATTATTGCTCTTTGTTGCTTTGCTCTGTCTGGGCTTTTGTAGGCCTACTATACTGTTTACTACAATAGCTGTTTACTTTGTATGTGGGAGGTTCAGTTTATTGTGGAGTTTTTGCGCACAAGTGAAAGTGGGAGGAGAAGAGATGTACAGGCAGAGGTAGTGACTGATAGTGATTGTCGTGACCAGAAGAAGTGCATCACTGCTGTTGTATCATAGTGTAAAAGTTGGGGCTGTCAAAATGTTGCCACAGCATAAACTGTCCTCTGTGTGACCTCCATTTCTAACCTTCCCCTACTTCATATGGCCATCACCCAGTCAGTTCTCAACAAAAGTAAATAAAGGATTACTAAGTGAACAGTCATCTCCCACATCGGTTAGCTCTCTTGTTTTTGCTGTCTCTCTGTCCCCCAGAATAGGATATGGCCCTCACATATCCCATGGGGCTTTGCTGCTCTGTATTTCCGTCGATGGTGGATTTTTATAATGGCTGAGAAGTGACTCTCAATAAGTAATGAGCCTACGCCAGGCTTGTGATGTGGATCAAGAGAATGCATGACTGCGTTTCATCCAGCCCCTCCCTTGTACTGACTGACTTCCTCCATTATGTTTGGGCTGAACCAACAGCTCCATGAAAAAGCGGGAGAGAATCCTGCTGCAATGCTTCCGAGGATTAGGGGATTTACAGGAAAAAAGCTTCCGAAAGTTAAGCTTACAGGACAGGAAAATGAAGTAGGACAATTGGTAACATTGGGAATGTCTGAAACCAAAACACTGAGGGAGGTAGGGGCCTAATCTGCTTTTTCAGTGACAGCTTTGTGTGGAAATGAGTCCACAGGTAGACGAAACACATTTAACAAGTTGCTACCCCCTCTCTCCTCATGTAAGAGAAGGGTTAGGTAATTGGATGTGACCAATGTTCCCGCAAGAAAAATGTGTCACTGAGCAAATTTCAGGTCTGCTGAGCACAAAGTTGAACATTGTGAAAATTGTGTGCAACTTCCAGCACACGTTTACTGTGACCACTGAGGCTGTACCCGCTTTAAGTTACAGTTTTAACTGTTGTCATGTAGGCTACTGTGGGTATTTCATCATATTGTGGGCCTGCCAGAGTGGCCTACCATCAAAAACAATGGGGAAAATGCATCCCATAACATTTTAACATGGAACTAGCTGTTCTATCATTCAGCCAACAGTAGCAGCCAATGTGTATTGTTCAACGTAGGGCTACATTCAATGACACTTCTGGGAAAAAAACGCAGTGCTTGACATTAACCTGTTTATCCACTTGTCCATCAGACAAGGTCACTGAAAATGTTATGTTGTTTGATGCAAGAAACCATTTTACAAAATAAAATTCATTATTATTCCTATACCATTATTACAGAGATTCAGACAAATTATCCAACCCTCTGCCTATTGGCTACATAGGCTTGAATAAGCTGTCTCAAAATACAACACTGCCCCTTTAAGACAAAAAAAAGCTCTTTACCTGACTTGCTTTTCAAAGATGTCTAGAACTGTACACGTTATGTGCTCTTGTAGGAAGCAATCACTCCCCTATTTCTGATTACAAATGATCTATAACTGGGCTAGTAACTCACTAACTAGCAAAGGATTATAACATAATGTGCACACGTGGCTACATGCAGCTCTTGCTTTGATCGCAAGCTCATTTACTCATGACCGCTCATGCTATTAAAACAGTCCAGCTCAAAGTAAATGAAACAGATCCATATATGGCAATGGCCTATTTGCATATAGGCCTACTGCAGCTCTGATTGTTTATGCCGCACCGGTCTGTGTAGAATACGGGCTCAGTAGTGCGTGTCAATGCAATAGAATCCTAATCTGATGCATTGCGCCTACAACAAAATCTCTTGCATAGTTAGTTTTGTTTCAGTATGTTGCTTTGAAAGTGGCTAATATTGCGTTGATTCGATCACAATTGCCACAGCAAAGGGAAACGTTGATAGTGTTAACAGGGAAAACTCTAAAACAGTGGTCACCAACCTTTTCTGAGTCAAGATCACTTTGAGTCAAAATTCATGACTTAAAAAAACGTAAGCCTATGCAACATTAACCCATTTAAAAACAGTCCTGTAGCAATGAGGTTTGTGCAGTAAGCTATAGGCCCAATACATTATCACCGCATATTGGCTTTGCTTGAATGCCCTGCCAATGCATTGTTGTTCGGGCCATTTAAAAAAATTATATTTAAACATTTGAGGTAGGCTATATGATCACACCGGTAATAGATCCGTTGTGTTACTTGTGAAGCACAGCTGAGTGAGCATACGTTTAAATAATTGTATTTTTATTTTACTGGGCTGATTGTTCCTGCATCTGATGGTCAGTCTCAGCAGAGGGAAAGAGCTGCAGACTGAGTGTATGCCTCTCAACATCCCTCTGTTCTCCCTTTCCTCCACTGACACTGACCAAAAAGTGACACTGTCTTCCAGCTGATGGCGAAACTCGAGTCGCACCGCATTTTTTCTGCCTCATGCACAAATTGATGTTGTTACTCCTATTGAAAAGAGAAAGTGAAATATTCCTCAATATTAAAGACCCAAGCCACTAATAATAACAATGCAAGCCTATTGATACACTTTCCTACTCATTCATTACTGCTGAGGTGCTTGTTGTAGCGCTGAGTGGAAGTAGGCAGAACGTGCATTTTATGCAGGGGTGCAATTTTCACTGGGGACGTGAAATATAATTTTTGTCCCCCCCCCCGCCTACTTTCGTGATACAAAACTAGGCAACGGTGTGCTTTAGGACCATGCGGACACCTCCGAGCGATGTCCCCCCCCACTTCTAAAACCAAAGTTGCGACTCTGATTTTATGGTTTATAAAAGTGTTGAATACAAACAAAGTGTTGATAGTGCTGAGTAAGAAAACATGAACTCACTCATAAAAACACCATATCTTTGCTGTATTTGTTGACAGTCTCTCTCTCTAGTCATGGTTTTAAACGTTTTAAAATCTCACAGTATCAACTTTGCTGTAGCTTTCTTTTATGCCTGCTGCGTTACTGCAGACACGGTCATCTGAGCCATCCCATTGGCCAGCGGTAGGCCTATAGTGCACTTGATTTGCTCTCTGGGCCCGCCGGGAAGGCAGACTTTGTACCTTCAGACACATGAAATGGTTAAAAATGGCAACAGTTCGCCTACCCAGCGCAGGGCACCTGCCACCAACAACCCGAGACAAATTAAAAAAATAGGAACACAAGGCTTTATCGTTGGCATCATGGAGATGCGATCGACCGATTGGTGAGGACTGCTCTAGAAAGTTGAGTGAAGTTTCATCTCGTGCTTCTCTCTGTGGGCTGATATTTTGTGCGCAGCTTAGAGGCAACATTGGACGTGACCTTGAGATGTAAATACAAGGTGATATGTCAGTGTGTGCTCTTAAGCATATGGTATGAGGCCTAAAAATTAATTGCAAATGAATGAATGAAAAATGAATGTCATTACAATTAATGGCAATCTGCAATACAGTTTAATTCAATTAGTGGCTGCAGTGGATATGGAGGTTATTCTAATTACTTTGAGTACCACTAAGAAATGATTCGTTGTTGTGAGGAGGGAGCTTCATTCTTGTGGAGGTCTAGTCAAGTTAATGCAACCACCCACACTTACGTTGTCTTTAAGGCCACTAGACTAGAGACTCGACTGTGTTATAGACCTGCATCTTATTACAAGCCTGGCTAAGCACTAAATGGAACAGGGTAATTGTGTCAGTGATCCTGTGTCTGAAGTGTTGCTTGAGGCCCACAGTGACACAGGAAGATATGCCAACCTAACTTCCAATGAAAACACAAGTGCCTTGTCAGAACTCAAGGATTTTAGTGGAAATGAACCCTCTCATCTATTAAGGACAGTTTTAATGTGACAATCTGTTAAATGTCCTCCGTGTTTGCTATATTGCTTTGTAAAATAGTAAAAGCTGTCAAGTGACTTGCAGTAACAGATTTAATTTATGTTTTTCTCTCACAGGACCAAAGCCCAAATCTGGAGCCCTGCGCTCGCTCTCTCTTCTCAACGTCTGGGACCTAGTATCCAACCCCTCTACTTCGTACCTACAGTACACTCTGAACTCTCCCTCTCTTTCTGTCTCTCTGTCTGTCTCTCTCTCTCTGCGCCCACCCCCTCCCAGCTCCCCCCTCAGCATCCCTGATGCGTAAGAACAGTAAGGTGACGCAGCGTGAGCATACCAGTGAGCATGTCACAGAGTCGGTGGCAGACCTGCTCGCTCACGAAGCGCCGCTCGACTACAAGAACAGTTCTCTGAATGTTGGAGGGGTACCCGGGAAGAAGATCGTTCTCGAGCCCCCCGAAAACGATGGCCGCCCGGCCTGGAACAGCAAGCTTCAGTACATTCTGGCCCAGGTGGGCTTCTCTGTGGGGCTAGGAAACGTCTGGCGCTTCCCTTACCTGTGCCAAAAGAATGGAGGAGGTGAGCGGCAGACCGCGCCCCATAAGGACTGGCTGACTAAATAGAAGCATAACTGAATAACTCTTTCACAAAATATAGAACAAGAATTATTTATTATTGTAGCTACGTCAATGGATGAGCAAGGTCATTTCCTCCTCATCTTCCTGTCTGCCTCTGATGAAGAGTCTAGTGGCGGCTGCTTTCCTGGCAGCTCAGTGACCCAGACTGTAGGAATGACATGCCAGGCACACTGGCCTGCCACCACAGTCAGGCTGGGCTGCCAAGAGAGAAGCACAGCTCCACAAACACCACTCTAAATATAGCTGTGCTATCGATTACTACTGGCACTGGGGCAGGCCAAGGCTCAACTGATACTCTGATCAACATGAAAGGGATACTCTCAATTAAACATTAATGGCTCTGTATTGTGATGATGATTTGATTTATTTTGTCATGTAGTTACAGGTGCACATTGTAAGTCTTTGCTGGTATAGTAGTTCAGAACACCCCTATTTGTTAGGGCAGGTTGGCATTGATGTACTGGAGGCAGCTCTGCAGAGTGGTCACTAGCTGATTTTTAAACCTAACCTAACCTAACCCTAACCACCCTGCAAAACCCTAATGCCTAGCCCTAACATTAAATGAAGGCCAATTTTGACTTTGCATCTAGTGGAAATTGCTCAGATTTCTTACTATTGTATGTTTTGTACTTGTGTTTTGCAGAATGTGCTAAATTTAGCTTCTGCATTCCCTTGCTCTAACATAACCTAACCGCTCTACCATAAATGGATAAAAACATGCCCCATCGGTTTTAATGAGCATCACACCTCTGACCGTAAAAGACCACATCTCTTACCTCTGGTCATAGAAATGACGATTAGGCATGCTCAATTCACCTCCGAAAACTCACGGTCTCCCTGTCTTCACCAGATAATGACTGATGTGTTTGGTGCACCAGCCCTGTTCTCTCACACACCTTGTCTTCCTGATTTATTGCTAATAGGCAGGATTTAAAGGCCCCTATACCCAAACGGCCTCGTTGTTTGACCAGGAGAATGGACATCTTTCACCCCCTAATTTACCTCCAGGCAGCAAATTACAGCCACATTAAATGGCTCTGTGGTGTTAGGTGGTTATCGCTCTGGGCCTTCTACCCCCTCCTCTCTCTCTCCTTCTCCCCTTCCAGCGTTCTCTGCTTCTCTTTCATACACATGTCTTTACCTCAGTTTGCATGCTATACACTATATCAGGACTGTTAGCTGGCCCCAGTTCAGATAGGCTGCAATTGATTGCAAAAAAGTTATATATATTTTTTTATCCAATTTCTTACCTACATCCAATGACCTGGTTCTATTTCTTCTTGACCTCATGTTGAATTGACATTAGTAACAACTCAATTAAAACAAGACATTGAACTGCCGTCTGTGTCCAGTGGGTTATGAGCTCTAGGCTATGTAACTGGTACTCCTGAAGTATTATTAGTGCTCCAGCGTAAGTCTTAGCATCCTGATGATCAAACACAGTAACATCCAGATTAAGCCTCTCTTGGATTAAGCTAGGAAGCACCACATTTAGACATCCCCCATAATTCAAATCAAATACTAAAATAGACCTTAGTAAATCACTGGTTGGATGGGCTCTGACTTGCAGGGTGGGAGAGTAATAGTGACAAGTGATGCAGAAACTGTCAAGTACAAACAGACAGACACCATAGTGTCCTGAGGCTCAGAGCTCTGGCCTCTCCCCTGACTCACTGAGTTGGACTTCATGACCATCAACTACATTTACATTTTAGTAATTTAGCAGACGCTCTTATCCAGAGCGACTTACAGTAGTGAATGCATACATTTCATACAATTTCATACATTTTTTTTCTGTGCTGGCCCCCATGGGAATCAAACCCACAACCCTGGCGTTGCAAACACCATGCTCTACCAACTGAGCTACAGGGAAGGCTAACTAGAGGGTTTGTCTTCCTGTCACCCAGTCTGTCCACCTCTCCCCTTCCCCTCTGGCTTTGTAATGATACACAATGAATTGTAATTAGTGTTCTAGAAACAGCTCAGAAGAATAGAGCCAGGGTCCACAGTAAATGTTAAGTCTCTCCATTGATGCAGCAAGGGAGACAATTGAAACTTGTGCATTATTTCAAAGGAAAGGTGTTCCATATTTTACACAATGCTTAGTACTGTAATATCACACATACAGTATGTGTACTACTCATGTACCTAATAGTCTATTGGGAGAAATATAGCATGATCACTTTGACCCCTTTCTTTCAGGTGCCTATCTGGTCCCGTATTTCATCCTCCTCATCCTCATCGGCGTCCCGCTCTTCTTCCTGGAGCTAGCGGTGGGCCAGAAGATCCGACGTGGGAGCATCGGGGTGTGGAACTACGTGTGCCCCCACCTGGGTGGGATAGGGGTGTCCAGTCTAATGGTGAGTGACAGTGAGGATGGTGTCTTTGGTTTAAGGTTGCCTATTATATCACCTCTTGGTTGAAGTTGAGGCTGGAAATCAGTTTAACTGATCACCCTCCAATCATCAGCTACATAATGCTATAAGTTTTAACATGATTTTGGTTATGTAATCTGTTTATGTTCTGAAGTGCTTGTTCCATGTAACAAAATAGACAGTGTCCCAAGAGAAAAACAGTGTGACTGACCACAGTGCACTCCAGAGGGAACAGAGAGGGTCAGTCAGTGTGATAAGGATAATGGATGCTGGATGTGGGGTTTATCACCAGGAGCTTCGATGAATGGACTCTGATTTCAATAGAAACTCTCTACGTCAGTGACTATTAAGTAAACTATTTTCTGCATATACCAACACTGTGTGGCCTCTCCCCTGACTATTTCCATGCTTGGCTGCCTTAGCATACTGTTTTTACAACATGCATTGCGGTGCTGTCACCAACATTCTATTTAACACCCTCCAACCCGAATCTCTTTAAAGGCCCAATTCAGTCGTTTTTATCTCAATGTCAAATTTTTTCTAGGGAATAGTTAAGTACTTTACTGTAATAGTTTTCCTTTAACAGGGTTAAAAAGAAAAAAAGAAACTTTTTAGCAAAAAACTATTTCTCAAGCTAGAATTTTTCTTGGACTATCTGGGAGTGATCAGAGTGGTTAGGTGGCGGGATATGTAATCTGAAAACTAGCTGTTATTGGCAGAGAGGTTTGGAACTCTCTTTGTTATTGGTCTATATTAACGTATTCCGCCTAGTGATGTCACCAGGCAAGCCAAAACTCCACCCGTGCAAAACCTGCTGATTAGAAGGTTCTGTGCAGATTGTATTTTCAACCAGCAACTATCAGGAAATAACACTGATCAAATTTCTTCACTTTTACATTGTTAGTTTTATCACTTGCTGTACATTATGATACAAAACATTATGGAAAAATGAATTCTGACTGCACTGGGCCTTTAAGATAAAAGCTGTTGTTCATGCTTTCTGTGTATATGCCAGTTTGATAGGATGGATCAATTTAAATGGCTCCAAGTCTTGAATTTGGCATATTGGACATTTTGTGACTTACATCACATAATCTCACTGTCACAACATCACATAACATGCCAACCTCCCGCTTTAATAAGAGATAGGTGGATCGTTTATTTTGGGAAGCTTTCACTGTCCATTTCTGAATATTGTGAGAGGAAATAGACCTTGTGTAAATCTGTTGAACTGGAATGTATAATCACTAATGAGGCAAACTCTCTTTAGGGGATAGATAGATATGCCTTGATTTAATTGAGCATAGCAGGTCTAAACATGGATCCCCATGTCTGCATCACCTTACACAGCTCAAAACAAACATACTCTGTGTTATTATGATGGAAAAAGCTATCTCACATTCTTCATTCCATAAGATGTGACATAAAAAGTTGTATGAGTCACTAACGTAGAAAAGGACTATAAAGATGAGTAATATGGATAATGTCCTAGATAATGAGAGAGAGGCAGAGATGGTGGGGGGGGTTAGGGTGTGAGAGAGAGACAGCCCCTCGTTGGTGTTGTACGTGACTGAGAGTGGCAGCTAAAAATACCTCTTAAGAGGTCACTGTGGAAATGGCTGAAAGAGTGTACTTCAATTATTCATGGCTTCTCAACCTTGTTTAGCTTCTGCCTATCCTTGTTGACATGGATGCTCAGAAGATTTAGCAGACACTCTTATCCTGATTACACTCTTATCCTAATAGCCAGTTAGTGTTAAGAGCCTTGCTCAAGGGCGCATTGATAGATTTTTCACATAGTCACTGGCCCAATGCTTGTAACCACTAGGCTATCTGCCACCCTAGGAACATGAGAAAACAACATACTCCTGCCTATATAGACCATCTGAATGAGAAATATATTGAAATTGCCTCTCACGGTACAGTAGTGTATATATCGATATTCACACATGCACTTGCCATTTGACTGAAAGAGTGGCATCAACCAGCAGTGACAGGGACTCGTGCAGAGGAGCACCTCAGGGGTAAGTGTGAGTTCCATTGGACTTTCTTACTCTAACAGACTCTGCTTCTCCTACATTCCAGGTGTGTGGCTTTGTGGGGCTTTACTACAACGTCATCATCGGCTGGAGCATCTTCTACTTCTTCCAGTCCTTCCAGTACCCACTGCCATGGGCCGAATGCCCTATCAGGAGGAATGGATCATTAGCCAGTGAGTGGATGCCAGATCTGAACAGCGGGACGGAGGAGAGATGCAGAGGGCAAAGAGAATGGAGTCATAGAACTCCTCTGAACTGTTTGATCAAGCCCAAGCAGCTGGGTGACCATGACCAATGTGGTTTGCCACAGTTTGTCTCACAAACTAGAAAGGATTCAATGAATATTGAATTAAACCTCTCTCCTTTTTTTAATAAGGCCTGTATTTCATTAATCAGATATGACTAATTTCCATCTTGATATACACACTCATTTTGCCCTGTAGAATAATCCATACTTGCACAATCATTTTTGGTCAGTATGAGAGAAACACACATTTGTGTTTTGTAATTCAATCTTCCAGTTCAATCCAGTTTTGGCCAGGACGGCACTGAATCACACATCTAACTAGATCAGCTGATGGTGTTAGCTTACTTACGAGGATCCTTCATGACTCAGATGGACATAATCCAGATTAAAGTCCTTTGAGACTTAGATTAGAGGTGGTGATAATACAATCCCAGCGGTTCCAAGAATCACTCAGCCCTCTCCTCTCCTCTGCTCTCCTCTGCTCTGCTCCTCACATGACTCAGCAGTATGAAGACAGTCAGCCACCAGTGAGCAGGTAGGAGAGCAGCTGTAGCTGGTCAGATAGTCCTGTTCCAACAGAAGGGTTCTTACACTGACAGACAGAGGCATATTGCATGGTGTTGCAAGTCATCATGTTACTGTCTAATCTAGTCCCTCCAGGATTCCGTGATTCTGCGATCGCAAATATTTTAGCAAAATAAACCATTCCCCGCATATTATGTGAAGGTTTTCAAATTTGACCAAGCACCACAGTATTTCCTCGTAAAACAATCAAATCATTGCAATATTATTTCCTAATACTGACCCATCACCGCAGTACAAAAAGAAGGCTCGCAATTTACAACCAATCACCGCAAGTTTATCTTATATGGTTCAATCAAGCCATACGTCAACAAATGTTTTCTCTCATCAGCGCATTTTCGCAAACAAATTGGACAAAATCATCACATATTGCCATGCAAAATGTCAGAATTGCTGCAGCAAAATCAAGCATTTTTGTCCACAAATATCACAAAGTCCCAGCGAAATCCTGGAGGCACTGGTAATCATACAGTACTACACACACAGATGCTAGTATTGTATGTGATTCCCCATAGGTTTACTCTTTACAAATGGTGGTTTACTACACCATGCCACACTCCTACACTACAGTATAGTGGTATTTGAGTTTTTCCACAGTGGCATTACAGGTTGTCTGTAGAATTGTCTTTAATTCTGTGTGGAGAAAGTGACCTCTCGCCATGGTCATACAGATGTAGGATTTTAATTTGATCACCCGGTTGCAGGAGAACTTGTAGTGTATTTGAGGTTTAAACAGGCTTCTGAAGTCTGTAATTTCCACTTTAAAATGTCATACATTTTTCATAAGGGAATATCAAGTATCAACCCCTACAAAAATGTCCATTAATTATAATCCACATAATAATTCACATTTCCTGTTGCTGCAGGATTCCTTTCTTGCTGTAGCAAACTGGCTCAAATGAAGATCCTACAGTGGCAATAAAAAGTATGTGAACGCTTTGAAATTACCTGGATTTCTGCATAAATTAGTCATAACATTTGATCTGATCTTCATCTTAGTCACAACAATAGACAAACACAGTCTGCTTAAACTAATAACACACAAATTATTGTATTTTTATTGTCTATATTGAATACAGTACATCATTTAAACATTCACAGTGTAGGTTGGAAAAAGTATCTGAACCCCTAGGCTAATGACTTAACTAAAAGCTAATTGGAGTCAGCTAACCTGGAGTCCAATCAATGAGACGAGATTGGTTAGAGCTGCCCTGCCCTATAAAAAACACTCACAAAATTGGAGTTTGCTATTCACAAGAAGCATTGCTTGATGTGAACCATGCCTCGAACAAAAGAGATCCCAGAAGACCTAAGATTAAGAATTGATAACTTGCATAAAGCTGGAAAGGGTTACAAAAGTATCTCTTAAAGCCTTGATGTTCATCAGTCCACAGTAAGACAAATTGTCTATAAATGGAGAAAGTTCAGCGCTGTTGCTACTCTCCCTAGGAGTGGCCGTTCTGCAAAGATGACTTCAAGAGCACAATTTAGAATGCTCAATGAGGTTAAGAAGAATCCTAGAGTGTCAGCTAAAGACTTACAGAAATCTCTGGAACATGCTAACATCTCTGTTGACGAGTCTACGATTCGTAAAACACTAAACAAGGATGCGTGTTCATGGGAGGACACCACGGAAGATGCCAAGAAAACATTGCTGCACGTCTGAAGTTTACAAAATAGCACCTGGATGTTCCACAGCGCTTCTGGCCAAATATTCTGTGGACAGATTAAACTAAAGTTGAGTTGTTTGGAAGGAACACACAACACTGTGTGGAGAAAAAAAGGCACAGCACACCAACATCAAAACCTAATCCCAACTGTAAAGTATGGTGGAGGGAGCATCATTGTTTGGGGCTGCTTTGCTGCCTCAGGGCCTGGACAGCTTGCTATCATCGATGGAAAAATGAATTCCCAATTTTATCAAGACATTTTGCAGGAGAATGTTTGGCTATCTGTCTGCCAATTGAAGCTCAACAGAAGTTGGGTGATGCAAGAGGACAACGACCCAAAACACAGAAGTAAATCAACAACAGAATGACTTCAACAGAAGAAAATACGCCTTCTGGAGTGACCCTGTCAGAGTCCTGACCTCAACCCGATTGAGGTGCTGTGGCATGACCTCAAGAGCGGATCACACCACAGACATCCTAAGAATATTGCTGAACTGAAACAGTTTTGTAAAGAGGAATGGTCCAAAATTCCTTTTGACCGTTGTGCAGGTCTGATCCGCAACTACAGAAAACGTTTGGTTGAGTTTATTGCTGCCAAAGGATGGTCAACCTGTTATTAAAGTGTTCACATACTTTTTCCATCCTACACTGTGAATGTTTATGCGGTGTGTTCAATAAAGACATACATTGTTTTTGTGTTATTAGTTTAAGCAGACTGTGTTTGTTTGTTTTGACTTAGATCAAATTAAATTTGATGGCCAATTTATGCAGAAGTCCAGGTAATTCCAAAGGGTTCACATATTTTTTTCTTGCCACTGTACATCTGTAGAGAAAGGTAGACCCTATCATTCATGCAGGTGTCTGGGACCCCAGAACCACGCTGCTCTGCACCAACTCTGACCTGGCCCCATGGTCACATGTCTGCAGTAAACACTTCAGATAAACTGTGGTTCACATTGGCATCGGCAGGGTCAGATCAGCTAAACACAGAGACAAAGGTCGTTCAGACCTAGCGTTCACTTTGAATACAGTTCTGTGCTTCTGGAGTGACTTGCAGGAGTGGAGGAGTAAGAAGAAGGGAGATGGGAGAGAGAGATCCAGATAGACAGAGTTACTGCATGTAACCTGGAATGCCATCACTCATAGACAGAGGATAAAAATAGAATTATGGGAGGCCATCGTGATTTCCTCTGCTGAACATTGCCATCTACCTGACATAAATAGAGACTGGTACACTTACTTGACCTGGCAATTTCTGTGAGTGCATGTGTCTCTGTGTGGGTGTGTGTGCATATTTCTTGTGTGTACGCGTGCCTGCATGTTCTCGCATGTGTGTGGGTGCATATGCATATATTTCTTTAATATGTCTGTATGACTGCTTTCTCCAGACTTAGATCCATGTATCATTTCCCCAAGGTTGAATTATAAAAGGTGAAAATATGCACAGAGAAAAATGTCAAGTGTCTTGAATGAGGGCTCACGCTGTGCATACCAAGTACAAGGACGACCTTGTTTACCTTGCTAATGTACATCTGGGAGAACCAATCCAGGGGGGAGAGGGGATTTGGTTCCTGTGTAAACAGTCTCTC